>NC_063202.1:2714989-2794989 GCF_017589495.1 Alosa alosa | reverse complement strand
GCAGAGCTGGCCCAAAGACACGCCAGCCCAGCCTGACGGAGCAGAGCTGGCCCAAAGACACGCCAGCCCAGCCTGACGGAGCAGAGCTGGCCCAAAGACACGCCAGCCCAGCCTGACGGAGCAGAGCTGGCCCAAAGACACGCCAGCCCAGCCTGACGGAGGCTCGCAAAATACGCTGATCTGATAATGACACGGGTGTGCTTGAAGTGTGCGTCTTTGTGGTGGCCTGACCTTATGTGTCACAAATATGGAAACACACGCAGCATTGCAGTACGCACACACAGACACACACACACACACACACACACAAGTGCACACACACCCACACACACAGAGTAACAGCACACAAAACATGATAGGGGATAGGGGACTTATTGAATCAGGCAAACAAATTGGGGAGATGGGAATGGCGGCATTTTGTGCCAAATTATGGCTCTGCAATCACTGACCTCTTTTTTCCCCCAATTCTGCTGTAATAAAATTAAAGAACGAGTAATTAGGCAGGCAGTGCTATAACTGTCTAGAATTATTATAAAATTAAAAGATATGTTAGATTTGAATTATCTGTACCTATTTGATATGAGGGTGCAAGGCATTTAGGTGCACTTGTGTGATTCATAAATCTAACTTTCCAGCAATCCTGCCATGTGCAATTACATATGTATTGTAATAAAATGTAATAGAATTACTGAACAGAGCCTTGTTGTGTTAAATAGGAGGATATCTGTCCTGGTGTTCATCCAATTATTTCCCCTGAAATACCTCCGCCAGTGCCTCACATTTCTCCAAATATATCCAAATAAGTCTGTGGGGAAAAGAGGCCTTTGCAATTGATGAGCTGCATTAATAACGAATGAGAGGCTTGTGGATTTCAGCTCTAAACGAGAATGGAAATGAATGTTTGGCACAGGATTCACGAGTCAAACAATATGATTTTTTAAAAAGATGACTATTTTTTGTGGCTTAGAAATGTGCTTGGAAGTTAAGAAATTAAATTCAGTGCCAATTAGCCATGCTATGAAAGAGTACAAAAGCAGTCTTATTTTAGGTGGTTGTTTTCTCCAAGATAATACCGTGTTTGAATTTTTCAGAAGAAGCGTTTATTATGCGGAGGCATGGATCTTATTTGTTGTTATTAGCTTTATAATGAGCCAGGATGGCTGATAATCATTATTGACAGACAAATCTTTCCAGTGTGCAGAACAACATCCACCCTCTTGAAAAAAATCTATGTTTCAACAAGTGGTGCTGCAAGGCTATTAGAATCCTTTTCTGGGGGCATCTACATCTCACGTGAAGCTATCTCTGCCAGTGATAAATCACTGCTAATTTTCTTCTTTCATGAGCAGAATGAATCAACAGTAAAGAGATGTTCAATCTGACAACAACATGCTCCTGTCAAGATGCTACGCATGGACAACCAAGCACTTAGGCTGCAGTCTTTTGAAGAGCTCCCATATATATGCACACAGAAATACATACACTGCAAAAAATGTTATCTTACCAAGTGTTATAATCTTATATTAAGATAAAAAATCTAGTTAGTATTGTTTTTAGTAAAAAGATACTTACTTTGAGCTCTCTTGTAAGATTATTTGACAATAAGTCAAACATTTCTTTAACATAAAAGACATAAAAACAAGTACATTTATCTGCCAGTAATTTAAGATTGAAGATTCAAGACAATTTAAGGTAAATTCACTTACTCCACTGGGAAATCTAATTTAAGAAGATTTTGACTTACTTTAAGAAAGCTCAAAGTAAGTATCTTTATACTACTATACAACATATCAGCCCCTCACCCCCTGCCTACACACACACACACACACACACACACACACACACACTTAGCTAAAGTAATGGGGTTGCATGGGTGGGTGAGTGAGTGGTGTTCAATTAATAACTACGTGCGTCCCCCTCCAGAGACCACAGGCAGAGCACATCTAGAATCCTGTGTTTTTATTTTTCATTTCCAAGCCCTGGCATCATCCGGACACACTCTCCGAGGTCTGTGGGGACAACTGCCCTAGATTGCTGAGCAGGCTTTTCCTTCCGTGAACGATGGAGGCTAAAATCCGCCTGCATGTGTTTCTCTTCAGTGGAGATCAGTCATGAACCTCTCCTGAGCAGGCTGTTTCAACAGTGCCCCGATCCGTGAGGGCTTTGGTAAAGGCTACAAAGACGCACTGTGTGTGGTGTGTGGGATTGGTGGGGGAGGCAACACTGTGCCGTAGGATACTGTGCGCTGACAGACTTTGCCATTCTTTGGCACATGTACAGAGATGAGAGAGATAACAGCAAGAAAGAGTGAGAGAAAAGGGAGGGGGCGAATGAAAGAGAGAGAGAGAGAGAGATAAAAATGAAAGGAGGGTCCACATCATGTACCCAATAGACTTTAAATATAGTGCACACAATCAGTCAATCTCATCTTTTCATACCAGTTAAACTGTCATGCCCACAATAGGAAGAGATGAATGAGGTGAAAGACCGGTTTGGAAACCGTAATTGACAGTCTTCGGGCGTTCAAGGCTTAAGCTGGAAGGCTATCATTAAAGCTGTCTACTACTATTCTTCACAGAATAGGAGACTGAAGGGGCTCGGGGGATTTAAAATAAAATAAAAAAAAATGCATTGACATAATAGCTAAACAGGCAAGGAAGGCAATTTTCACCTCCACAGGGTTTTGTGTGAAGATTTATACAAGTTATGTAATGTGAAACTTTAACTTAGCAGAGCCCAGGAACAATAACTTGGGCTATTAATCTTATATATGCAGAAAGAGGTGGAATGGAAGCTGGTACTGGGGCTGGACAAATATCCATACAGGTGGTCATTAGCGACAATGAAAGTCAGAGTTCAGTGAGGAATGGCAGAGACTGCCTCTTGGGCTTGTTAAAAGCAACTCAGCCTCGATTTTTCCAACTGAAGTGAGGCCTTCCAGACGGCATGGGCCATATTGAGTGGTGATGGGTGTGTGTGTGTGTGTGTGTGTGTGTGTGTGTGTGTGTGTGTGTGTGTGTGTGTGTGTGTGTGTCAGAGTTTCCGCTAGAAAACTCTGACACACACAAAGTGACCGCAGAGGTTTCGTTTTCCGGACATTTTGATGATATGCCGGTCAAATATCCTATTATCGCTAGTTAATTAGTCAAGTTGAGGAAAACTGGAGACAGGCTATGTAGCTTAAAGAATGACATAATCAGGCTGAATAGAATGCAACATGTTCATTAGCCTAACTTACGTAAACATGCTTAACAAGATCTAGCCAGTATATGTTTTCATGGACAGCAAGAGTCCGCTTCGTTCATTGTTTTAAAAAGGCTACGTTGTTTGTTGCTGCTACCCACGTTATCTCCAGTGGTTCCACTGTTTAACTTGCACAGATGCGCACACAAAAGAATGAGCGCTCACACCATTACCCCCTAAGGCTATGCCTCTTTATTTGAAAACAATAAATTAAGAAATGTTTCCTATTCTGGGAAATGTTTAGTTTCTTTTTCTTTTGGTCCGCGGTTCAATGATACCGTTTAATTGTGCCGGAAATTATCCGCGGACCAGCAATCTCCTCGTCGAGGAGGCCCTAACCCTGCAGATCATAGACAGAGAAAGCATAGGCCTACTGTATACTTTGGGTACAGAACACAGTTGCATGTCTAGTATATACGGAGAATGACAGTGTCTTGGAGCGGCCGCAACTCGACTTTCAACGTCATGATTCCGACAGATACGCCCGACACTTCTGCTTTTTATCTGGTGGAGTTGACCGGACATCTGAGGCTTCAGACGTTACCAATTTATCATCATCCATCGCGTCTGGCCTCTGAAAAAACTTTTAAGGCTAGTCTGCCTGGGCCTGGCCATGTTTGAACCGCCTCACTCATTTGTTCGTTGTTTAACATGGACATTTTAAGCGTGCGCTTCCTATTTGAAATGCAGCATATAGGCTATGCGTGTTGTTTAATAGCTTTCAAACGGTACATTTAAAAACATAGCCAGAGGACGTATTGCTTTCATATAGGCTTACATTTTAAGGCTTATTCTCAAATTCAGATTGCGTTAGGGGGACGGGATTATTATTAGCCAATTTCAATCGGACATTTCATTTTTTTTCCGGCCAATGTCCGGTAATTACCGGACAACGGAAACCCTGGTGTGTGTGTGTGTGTATGTGTACATTTCAACAAAATGGGGCTGAGTCAAGGCTGAGTCATCCTTTATTAACCAATTTAGCTGCAACCTGATGAAATCTTACTCAGGGTGGTGGTGCCGTCTGCTCGATTAGCATGCAGAGTTGATGCATCTAAATATGAGCTCTTTTGAAGCAGGGGCAGGACAGGGGGTCGGGCTGTGCGGTTTGGAGTGGCGGTTTTGGGCAGAGAGGCACTGTTTACTTCTTCCTGGTCTGACAGGGAAAATTCATCAAGAATTTACCAGCAGTGCTTAAACGACGAAGGCGCCATGCGAGACTCTCCCCTGTGGATAAATATTGACTCTTGTGCGCGCAGCAGATGGCTAGAGCTTTCGATGTGGAAGCTGCTGCGGCAGAGTATGTGTGTGTGTGTGTGTGTGTGTGTGCACAATGATGTGTGTGTGTGTCGGACTGTGTGTGTGTGTGTGTGTGCACTGATGTGTGTGTGTCTGAGTGTGTGTGTGTGTGCACAATGATGTGTGTGTGTGTGTCGGACTGTGTGTGTGTGTGCACTGATGTGTGTGTGTCTGAGTGTGGGTGTATGTATGTGTGTGTGTGTGTGTGTGTGTGTGTGTGTGTGTGTGTGTGTGGCGTGGTGACATCTGGTCCCTGAGCCCGGTGGACAGAACTCCTACATCAGTCGCCCGTGTTGCAGCCGTGCTGGCCGTCAGTCCGGCCGCCTAGAGCCCTGTCCAGGGAATGCTCCTCCGAGCCACTGGCCTGACCAAAATCCTTTCGTTTTTCATCGCAACTCAAAAACAGCCTCTGAGCCGCAGACAGCCTCACTTCTGAGACTGACCCAGAGTCAGTTGGAGGCAGACCGACCTGGTCAGGATCTGACAGGCCCTTATTTCTGACAGGCCCTCAGCTCAACACAGCTGTCGACACAGCCACCTCTAAAACTAAACACAACAAACTCCTGCTACCGGCAGGGTCACAGAGAGGCTGCAGTTACGATCAATATAGAGGATGAGTTGGGTTATAGGAGACAGGTCTTGCCTTTAGCCGATCTTACACAGGAAAGCCAGTATATCATCTATTGCTTTGAGGGTGGTCACTGTGAAAGCATACAGAAGTACCACAACAAATGCTGTCTTAACTTCACAAAATCAATGTGTGGTTGTACCAAAATAATACCATCAAGCACAGCAAGCACATAATTCATAATTATTATGTAAAGGATGAGAATTGCTTTGGCCATCAAAGGTTTAAACGTGTATTGAACATTAGGACAAAATGGTGAAGCAGTGGTAAAAATTATGAGAATATGCAAAAAAATTAAGAACTTGACCTTGAGTAGTTACAAAGTAGAGTGAAAGAGAGAAAAAGAGTGAGAAGAATCTGTCTTCTTCCCCTTATATCTAAAACAACTTAACAAATGAACATAGACAGCGTGCATCTGGAATCACCAGGGCATCTCTCTTATCCAAGAGCAGGGGAGGTGGGCGCATCATATATCCCAGCTTACTGAAACATCATATGCATTAACTTTACTGTTCTGCAACTGACAATACTGAATTTCTCGCAGGGAGACTTTTAAAATGACACAAGCAGATTCTAATTTCTCTTTTAACAAATAGGTGCAGGGTGACAAAACCGAGACAAATGACAGCTGAAACCAGAGACTTTCTAGTTCACTGTAAACAGAGACTTTCTAGTTCACTGTAAACAGAGACTTTCTAGTTCACTGTAAACAGAGACTTTCTAGTTCACTGTAAACAGAGACTTTCTAGTTCACTGTAAACAGAGACTTTCTAGTTCACTGTAAACAGAGACTTTCTAGTTCACTGTAAACAGAGACTTTCTAGTTCACTGTAAACAGAGACTTTCTAGTTCACTGTAAACAGAGACTTTCTAGTTCACTGTAAACAGAGACTTTCTAGTTCACTGTAAACAGAGACTTTTTCTAGTTCACTGTAAACAGAGACTTTCTAGTTCACTGTAAACAGAGACTTTCTAGTTCACTGTAAACAGAGACTTTCTAGTTCACTGTAAACAGAGACTTTCTAGTTCACTGTAAACAGAGACTTTCTAGTTCACTGTAAACAGAGACTTTCTAGTTCACTGTAAACAGGGGTCCTGCTGGTTCCAAAAGCTTTTGTCAATATGAGATCTTTCCACTGGTTTAGGTTTGTCACTTGCTGGCCTGCAAACTTCTTTCACTCTGAAAATATGCCATTGGTTTGGTCAGATTGTAGTATTCTTCAATGTTAATTAAAACTCCATTTATGCTCTGGGAATTAATCCTGTCCTCTGCACGCAATTATGATCTCTCCTACATTTAGCATTAGCTTTCCGCACAATAGGCAATGTGATCCGGCCATGATTCCCCCTGGAGGAGTGGAGGTATGGCTCCCTGGAGAGAGGGGAAGTCCTGACTCTGGGCCCATCACTTTGCTCTAGATCTTCCCTAAGAGAGCAGACGAATCTAGATTGAATCTGAACTGAATCTGAATTTTATTCCCAGTCGTCTTAACCCAAAATCTCTGTGTCACTGTGACCTTATCAGGTTATTGTGATGTTGACACTGATAAGTTTAATTCGGAGTGGTCAGCAGTTACTGTGGTCCTGTGGTACAGTGTGTAACAAGCATGAAGCTACCACCCACAGGCAACAAAGTATGAAGCTCCACTGATGGTCCTCTGTGGTGGGAGGTTGATCTCCCTTAGTCAGCCTCCCTCTGTTCCTAATGCTTCTCCTTCACATTCTCAGCCTGCCATATTGTCCACTAGTCTTAATGTATAATTAGCTTAGTGCATTTGTATATTTCTCAGAGTTACAGTCTCTCTGTGCCGTGATAAAAGAGAATAAATCAGCTTGTGCAAGAGAAAAAGAGACAGCGATAGACAGGCAAAAAGGAGGAGGGAGAAAACGCAAGGAGAAGAGAGAGAGCAGGCAAAAGAGAGAGAGATAGAGAGCAGGCAAAAGAGAGAGAGATAGAGAGCAGGCAAAAGAAGAGAGAGAGAGAGAGAGAGAAAGACAGATCAATAACAATCAACTAAAGTTTGTTTTATTTAAGTTCAGCGATAAATACAGATTGACCAGTCTGTCACAGGGAAAAGATGCATGTTCTAGCAATTTACAGTCTGCCATTACACTGGCCTAAACTACTGTTGCCTGCGGCTTTCCTGCCCCCCGTTAAATTCGATAAAAGGCCAACATGCCAACCAAAGGACAATACTGGTTTGTATAATGAGCTTAATGTCTGCTGCGATCAATTTCTGCCCTCGTGGTAGTCAGGCTATACTTTCTGCTTGGTCATCTCAGAGCACAATCCCGCTGAAAAAAAAAATCACAAAAGACCAGCACGCCACTCATTTAATACCCTTAAAGGACAATATTCCCTGACATAACGCTGATAAGCAGCAGGCGACGTACCAGCGGATAAACGAAAAGAGCATTAAGCTACCGGAGCGATATGAAATACGTCCTGTCTGGTCCTCAAGGATACCCCTCTCATATCTATCCCCCCCCCTCCCCCAAGTCGCGAAGTCAGGGGCGAGAGAAACAGAAAAAGAGAAAGAGGAGGGGAGGAGATGGGGGGCCCTGAATTATAATCTCAGCCAGACTCCAAATGGATTATATCTAATGGCTTTGCCTCGAGGCGAGGCTCTGTGGGAGTGGACACGGGACACTCACATGCAAACTGAGATGGAGTGAGTGAGTGAGAGAGAGAGAGAGAGAGATGGAGGGAGAGAGAGAGAGAGTACCCTCGGCCCCCTGAAGACAGCCTGTATTTCAAGCCGCGTTTTTAATACGATAAAGGCCACCGCCAAACCTTTCACTGTCAGTGACCTTCCCCGAGACATTAACGGTGTGATAAAACACAATCCACCATACCCCTGATATTTGTGGCCATCATAAGTACACTTGGAGAGGGAGTGTATTCACAAAGGTGGTGCCAAAATCTACTGACATTGACGAATGACTCTTTGGCAGACAACAGTGATTCATTCATTCGTTCGTTGGTACTCTATTGTGATAAGTATGACATACCTAACAAAGAATGCCAGGGGAAGGCATGATAGTTATGTTTAGAAATAACAACTCAGTTTTTAAAATCCACACTTTTGTTTTGGTTATGAGGCAAACACAGAATGTGGAACATAAAAATATCTTTTGTTTTTCAGTTCCTTGGCAGCACAGCTCTGAAAACAATTAAGAGACCACTGCACATTTTTCTGTCATCCTATGGTTGCTGAGTGACATTTGAATGAGTTGACGGTCATATTCAAATTGGCAGTGGTCTCTTAATTTTGAATTTGACCGTCAACTCATTTGAATGTCACTCAGCAACCATAGGGGCGACATCAGAAAAATGTGCAGTGGTCTCTTCATTTTTTTCAGAGCTGTAGTTTAAAGAGCACTATGCAATCTGTAAAAAGTAGCTAAGCCCTATGCAGGCCCATGTAGAGGTATATTGCAGCTTTTCTTTATCAGATGCATAAATACATGCTATTCTAGACAAAGTCCATTTCAGCGTCATAATTCACACCGAGCTGCTGCCAGCGCTCTTACATTTTACAGAGCGTGGGCGAAGATCACGGCCAGTAACAAGCTCATCTCCACCCTAAGAGGACACCTGTTGAAAAAGAGAGAGATACAGAGCTAGAGGGGAGAGAGAGAGAGAGAGAGAGAGAGAGAAAGAAAGAGAGACTCTTTGCTCACTTCTCGGCATCCTTATGAAGCTTGCATGAGCTTTCACACAGATATGTTAAAACATATCTCCTCCTCCCTTCGCACTTCTCTCCTTCGTCAAGGTCAGAGCGCAATTGGCACATCTGAAGAGGCCCGCATTCAATAATTTAGACAATACCCTGAAACACATGAGGCTGATCACACTTGCGCACACGAAGTGGCTGACGGACAGCTCAGGTAGTGTGTTATTGATAATTGGTGGTGAATGAGGCAATGTGTGGAACGGTTTTCCCTTTTCACAAGTGGGAAAAATCTCGGCAACGCGCCCCCAAAAAACAAAGACAAAATCCGCCTGCGCTCTCTCCTCTCTCTCACTCTCGCTATCACTCTCTCTCGTGTCACTCGTGTCAGCGACAGCAGCAGCGACGGCGCTGATTTGACTTGATCCGATCTGAGCCACGGTTTGGCCTAGTGACGAGAGAGGCTCCACCGCTTCCTCATCTCCCCCCTCTCTCTCTCCTCCTTCTGTGAGGGAATGTCTGCGCCTGACACTCATCTTTTCTGGGAGTGAAAGAAACGTGGGGGTGCTCTGGTACCTGCGAGGGCTTACTTTGAGGGCCCTTTTTAACGTGAGACGCAGCGCACAGGCGGGCAGGCAGGCGGGCGGGCGGGCAGGCAGGCGGGCGGGCGCTCCGATGTAACAGAGGAGAAGCGAGCATGGTGCGGACGCGGCAGAGCCGAAGCGGGAAGGATCATTAGGACACTTTCCCTTTTACCATGAATAATACAAGAACGCCTTGAAATGTTAACTTTGCAGACTTCAAGCTGATTTAGCCATCATCCAGTCGGAGGCTCGTGCTGCCTGGTGCGAGGGAAGACAGTTTCCCCCCTTGCATAGGCTCCCCCGCTTCGCCTCTGTAGTGATTTTTGGGGGAAGCTTCTGTGATGGGTGACCTGGAAATGCCTCTTTAATCTATCTTCATCATTTGTAGCACGCTTCTTCTCTCTTCCAACCAGGCATGGGCCAGGAAAGCAGACAGCATGAAATATGCATGACCTGATCATTATGTAAACGTTTAATATGTATCCATCCAGTGACTCATTGAAGAAATGGAGTTCGGCTTTCCCCCCATCTTAAGCCATCTAGTTATAATGGAGAGAAAGCAGTATCAGGAAAATTATTTTTTTTGGAAAGTCCAGTTAGTTTGTCTGTCGTGGAGTCACCGCAGGCTCTGCTGCCATTGCTTATCTGACCAAACAAGCTTTGTTCTTGTTTCCGTTGGAAAGTCGTTCTGCTGCAATGGTTTACAAGCTGCAGAAACAACACGGAGACAGCACTTGCCTGAATTGATCAGGGATGATGCCAGCGCACAGATTGCCTGGCTTTAAGTTGAGCTGGAGGCTCAGGAGAAATGAGAGAGAGGGATGAAGAGAGAGGGTGGGGGAGGGGTAGAAACAAGGGATGAGTTGGACAGCAGAAAGAGGAAGAGAGGGAGGGAGACAGAGCAAGAGAGAAAAAGAGAGAGCGTGCAGAGACAGAGAGAGAGAGAGAGAGAGAGAGAGAGAGAGAGAGATGTGTTTATTTATAGGGAATAATGAGCCTAATTGGTAAATTGGTGCAGTGATTGATCGCCTATCGAGCTGTCTGGGCTCCAGAATGAAGGATGTCTTTAAATAGAGGGAATGACACCGGGTGAAAGGCAAGACAAGCGTGGGCCCAGAGAGACAGATCTCTGATACGACCTGTTCCAGACCCACACAGCAGGCGCGCATAATAACTCCCACAACTTCACATTCACCTCATCACAGGGGCACACGGTCAGCACACAGGGGCAGCACTACCCAGTCCAAACCCTGGCCGAAGTGCATTTCCTGCATAAATGGGCCCCTATGGTCCACTTTATCTTAAAAATGTGTGGACTTAAGAAAATGTTAAATTATGTTCTTCTGTCATACTGTATGTATGTAGTGTATATCAGTGTTAATCATACTTCTAAATACATCTGGCAGTGAACTGTATTCACATATTAAGTGGATTGTTCAAAATATGAAGAATATATTGCTAGTAGTGGCTATAAAGTGAATGTAGCCTTGATTAAGGGGAAATGAAATGGCAAACCTTATAATTTCAAATGATTAGTGCCACTTTGGTATCATGTAGCAGTCAAAGGTAGTTTCATAACCCCAGTTCTATATGGGGCAATACAAAGAGGCCATCCCAGTGTAAGATACCATAGTTATTATGAGGATGGTGTTTCCACATACCATACCATACCAAGAACCATAGTTATTATGAGGATGGTGTTTCATATGCCATACAAATACAAGTCCAGAGCATGCCTACCCTACACAGCCCTCGTAAATATTAAATGTGCGTTTGAATGTGTGTGGTTATTAATAGTTGCTGCTGTTGAAAAATCACACCCTGTTTCGAGGAGTGCAAATTAATATGACTGCTCAGATCTCGCTGCTCTCTGCTGCAACTGTAATTACCTCTTTTCCCTCCTCCTCCTCCTCCTCCTCCTCCTCTCTTCCCCCTCCCCTCCTCAGTCTGAACACAAAAAACGCTTCATGTCAGACTAAATATAGATCCTGATTCGATAATTACTATTTATTTGTCAATCTATCCATAATGTATTATAAGCATGTCGCTTACGTGATCCCGCAAATGCGGCGCAGGTTAGAGCGTTGCCTATATGAGTGTGTGTGAGCAGCTGCAGTCGTCATTATGCCCACGGAGGGGCCTCAGATAAAGGATTACTCATCTCACAACAATATTCCACCTCACACAGTGGAATTAGCTCCGAGGCCTATCCATTTCCATCCTGTCTGTTTCCGATTCAATTACTCCGTGCCCCGGGTTACGCGCGGCCGGCTGGAAATGGTGTAGTGGGCAGGGGCTGGGTAAGTAGGGGGGGGGGGGACTTATGGATCTGGAGTAACATTTTAATGGATTTCAAATATGATTTCAGTTCTTGAAAGGATAGGTCACCATTACGCGTAACCACATTAAAGTGCAATCAAAGATTTTTTTGCCCCGTTCCCAGGCGGTGGTCTCACAGACGCAATGTCTCGAATGTCTGCACGTTACGCATAATTATCCGGACCCTGATTGATGGGCTGTATTGTTAGCCTTACAGAACCAAAAGGAAGCTCCAGCATGGCCTGTGTAATTGTGTGGCAATCAGCCAATCTCCTGGAGTCCTCCTATGAGACACCAGCACATCCTTTGTTTCTGAGTGGTGTATGGGGTTAATGTAGCGCAGCACAGTAGTCATGTGTAACTTCACTCCTTACTTGGCTGATGCATGTCCTTCTCACATTAAAGCAGAAGTGATAGACATGAGCATTATATGATTATATGTACCCACACGTCCTCTCTCTCTCACACACACACACACACACAGACTATTTGAATGTCAGCCAGTGAGCATATGTCCCACAATGTTCCCACAACGTTCACAGCACTCTAGTGTTGAAGACAATCAGTTGAGAGATCTGTGGCACCAGCAGGGAACCTGGGCACTCCCAAAACACACTAAACAGAGAGATGGGCCCTGCATCCCAAAACACACTTTAAATAGGGAGATAGATCAGTTTGTTGCAGAGCTGAGTGATGACATGACAGACCAAGGTCTCTGTGGACGAGGGCGCAGGTGTGGCGTTGTCACTCGCTCTGTCCCGGGCGAGGCCTTGCCGTGTCCTCAGGACCCCCGAGTCGCCGATCCCCAGACACCTGTTATTAATTCTCTCCCATTTAATCAGTAGGCAGCCGAGCCACCGGAGGATGACAAATGAAAAATATGAGCCTACGAGCCTACGAGCCGCGGAACGGAGAGAGGGAGGAAAAGGAGGGAGGAGAGAGGGAGAGAAAAAAAGTGTGCGTGAGAGAGAGAGAGAGAGATTGCAGTCAAATTTGCCGTTCTCCACTGGAATCCTTGTTTCCTCGTCCAAGAGATGCATTGTTCTCCCAGTGAAATAATGGATGACCCAATGCATGGGAGTGCAGTGTGGAATGTCAATAAATAGTTAATGTACAATGCTATCACCTGAGCGTGTTATGGGTGCACAGGGTCAGGAGAGGAATAACTTACAGGGCTTTAGCAGCACGCAGCAAGTACACCTCCAGAATCTAAAGAGTGTGTGTGTGTGTGTGTGTGTGTGTGTGTGTGTATGTGTATGTGTGTGTGTGTGTGTGTGTGTGTGTGTGTGTATGTGTATGTGTGTGTGTGTGTGTGTGTGTGTGTGTGTGTGTATGTGTATGTGTGTGTGTGTGTGTGTGTGTGTGTGTGTGTGTGTGTGTGTGTGTGTGTGTGTGTGTGTGTGTGTGTGTGTGTGTGTGTGTGTGTGTATTGTGTGTGTTATTAATGCGTGTGCGTGTGTGTGTGTGTGTGTGTGTGTGTGTAATGTGTGCGTGTGCGCCGCCGCGCAGCGCGCAGCGTGTGTGTGTGTGTGTGTGTGCGTGCATGTGTTTGTCAGGGTGGGTGAAAAGAAGACATAGACAGCAGCCAAACATATTTTCAGGTAGAATTGTCTGCTGGATGCCTGTCGTGATTCAAACGATTAATAAAGAATGAGAACAGAGAGAGAAACAGAGGGATCATTTATTAAACTGACATGCTGCTCTTTTAGGGCTCGATTTAAAGCCCTCCTTTGCATATAAAGTGGTTTCATTATAATCAGTTTTTAAATCCTTTCTCTGGGCCTCCCTGTCCTCCGACAGCTGAACTAGCTCGCAGAAAATGTCAGTGCCTTGCTGCGGCCGAGGCAACAGCTAATCCCGCTGCACCGCCGCCTGGTTGCTAGGCATCGGCATGCATGCGCGGAAAGAAGACATAAATCAAGAGATGGATCTAGCAGGGAGATGCACACTGATAGGACCCTCCTCCAGACCCATAGGCCCAGCCTGTGGAGACTCTATTGTTATCTCTGTAGTTCCACATGCAGCCGACTACTCCAATTAATTGTCTCAGGCCAAAGTGTTTTGTGTGGCCCTGTTGTTGTTGTTGTTTTGGTGTTTATGCCCATTGGCTCCTACCGCGCCACAACCTGTACAAGCTGGCATTCCTCGGTTTTACTGCTGTCTTATTTTGGAGCTATGCCATTGATTTGGTTAATGAGGATGAGTGGGGGTATCCTTGTGTGATATATGTGATGAGGGATTTAGGCTATTCTGCCTCGATAGAATAGTTTGTGCTCAATGGTCTTCTTTTATTGAAATAGCACACAATTTGTTCTGTTTTTGAAGTACTAAGAACACAGAGGGCCCTGAATGCTTTTTTTTGTGTGTGAGCCCCGCTTCGGAGGAGTCTTGAGTCTTGATGGACACGGTTTTGCACTGAGGTTACATCATGAATTCAGAAACAATTGACAAGTCGGTTTAAACTCTATAAATCGTCCTTTCATGTCTCTGATGCCTGAAATGCTCAGATCAGTTGGTACCTAGGAGGCTATATATAGAAACAGGTAGATCAACTGGTTCTTTGTCCTAAAACAAGGTACATGCTGTTTCTTGCACTCAGAGAAAGAATAACATTCCTCAGTGCAAAATAGAACTGACTGATCATGTAATGTTGTTTCATGAGTCATTTCATGAAGATATTGCTCAATAGGGAGGTAAGGCTATTTTGTGATTAGTGTCTAATGTAGTTTCCAGCAAATGTACAAACTATAGTAAAAGTACATAGTATAAAAGGGGTTATATTAATATGAAGCTGTAGATTTGTAAATGTTTTTACAACAGACTGAAAGACTGTGAGCAAGATAAAGCAAATACTGTACGTCTGCATGTGTTTTTGTATATGTATGAGCTGAGGCGTCTGTGTCATACACATACTAACATGATGGGAAAAGAGCAATAAAAATGAAGTGCAAGAATTAGTTTCTCATGGGATGTCTTCCACGTTGTTTTATCTTACAAGCGTTCACTGCGCCATAACCACATCTTGAGACAATGATGTCAGATTAAATGGCCCGGTGGGAAGCAGAAACTGAGCAGTTTCCACTAAATGTGCTTGCTACATTATTCTTTGAGAAGGGCACACCAGTGCGACAAGTGCAAGATCATATCATCAGTTGCGGACATTTATCAACAGCGCACCAGATTTGCACAACAAAATGACACACCACAGGTCAACACCAAATTCCAAAACAATCCATCCTTACACAAAGCCTATCTGTTGTCTTATCTTTTGTCTTTAGCAACCTCTGATGAAGGATAAAGAAATGACATGCTTAAATCACCATAGAAACCTGTTGATATCAATGTTGCACAAAAGTCACAGCAAGACAGCTATTTTGTGAATAGGTAGCTTATAAAATTGGCAACATTTAAGGGCGTAACATAATAACAAACAAACAAACAAAAAAGGCGTGTGAAATGTTACACCCAATATGAATTATGAAATTATGATGATAAATTTAAGGCACAGAACACAGAAAATAACAAAACCTATTTCCTGGAGAAAACAATATATCCAGTTTGGATATAAGGAAACATATACCAAAAATGTTAAAGTAATTAATTAAAAATATAGTGTGTGTAGATCACATCGTCACATCTTTTCACGTCTTCCCTAGTGTCAAACTCTTTTGCCTTTAGCTACTTCCTTAGATTGTCATGCATAAATCAACAGAGCGTCCATCGTTATGGAAAACTTATACAATTGCACAAGTTGCTAAGCTGGGGGCGAAAGTGAAAGAAATTAATTGAATTTTTTTTTAATGAGCCCGCACTTTAAGTCTGTGTGAGTCACTCTGGCCCAAACAAGATAACGTTGGAAAAGGAGTCAGGCTCTTCCTTTTAATGAGAGTAAAGGTCTCGGAACCTCATTTATCGTCTTCCATCCATGAGAACAAATACTTGATTGGATGGGGGGGGGTGGCGATGTGTGAGCTTCCGGTGCAGAAGCTTCAAGGCCACAAAAGGCATCTTTCACCTCCGAACAGTGGGTGTTGAATACCTGTGGGCCCTCGTCTGGAGGTAATCTAAGCTGAATGCCTCTCGCTCATCTTAGCCCGCTAATTAGGAATTGGTTTGAGCTGGTGGGTAAACTAACAGTGTGTGTGTGTCTGAGTAGTCGGTGTGGGTGTGTTCGGAGGGTGAGAAATGATCAATGCCATGCGAGCTACAAAGAAATGCAATCAGAAAAGCTGCTTTAAGGATCAACCACATGTCTTTGAACACCTCCAACCTGTTAGGAGGGGAGAATGCTATCTTTCTATGTCTCTTATTTACAAATGGATGAGAGAGCAGTTTTACTTTTTCTTTTAAAGCATAAGCTTTATCACAAGAGCAGGGGAGTAATATAGCCCCCGTTTATTCTAACAACAATTTGTATCCAGATTGCATTCATATATACAGTTGGATCACATTTACACTTTAAATGAGTCTTCTATGTTACATGCCAAATACAGATGGTACCTCTCAAGCACAAACAAATAAATTATTTTATCATTTTAAAGTCCTGAACATGAATGTATATTTTAGTAGTTGCTTCTGGTAGTTAAGAAATGAATATTAGGACAGGATTAGGATTAATCAGGACAGCTGCATATTGGAAAGACAGTCAAGAAGAAAACTTTGAAATCTTCATCAACAGAATAGCACAAAGCAAGAGGAATTAGCTAAGCAGTGGTCAATGGCAAAGCGGTCTTGAGTACAGGGAAGACACCAGGACCCAGAGTTGGACTGGTGAGAACTATTCCAGATGTATATTCCCAGTTTAGGTTGTTGATTTAGTGAGCAGCTTGACACACACTTTGATGTAGTGCACCCACTTAGCACACCTCATCTCTCTCTCTCTCTCTCTCTCTCTCTCTCTCTCTCTCTGTAGAGGCTGATGCTACCCTCTGACTCCATCCCAATTAGGGGGGTACAAGAAACCTGCAAGGATTGACTGGCTCCCTCTTGGTCTGCTTTTATTTTGAATGTTGCATTTTGTTGCTGTATGGTGTCCTTGAGTGCCAAGAAAGACGCCTTTAGATAAAATGTATTATTATTATTATTATTATTGTTATTTTTATTATTGTTATTCTCCGAGACAGTCACTGACTTGAGCTACACTAATAATTTAAACACTTACTGCCAATACCAAACAACATAAAAACGGCGCACCTCACTGCAATAACCGCATCCTGTCTGATCGCACCCTTAATATACTAGGCTAGAACCAACCCTGCTGCCTATATCAATAGCTGATATATGTAGTTACTTATTAGCAGTGAACTCATCAATTCACTGTAATTGAGAGTCTGATGGGCACCAGCTAATATCTGGCAGAGCAGCGGCACCTTCGTCAGGTGGCATGCACTTGGGTAATCCGCGTCTTCCAGAGACACACAGGGCTCACCAGGCTTTTGAACTCGACCCCCAAGTTATCTGACTTTGAAGAGCGACTACAGGCTCCACAAACCCTAAGTCGCCTGAAACATTTTAATACAGCCTAGGAAAGGCAGGCAGACAGGGACCATCCCCTGGCTTGTATCATTTTATGAGGTCACGGTCAGCATTTGGCTCGGATGTCTTGCCATTGGCCTTTGAAAAGAGGGGCATAAATGCTGTGATTGCCTATAAACCACTGACAGCACCATGGGTCTGTGATCGCCTATAAACCCCTGACAACACCATGGGTCTGTGATCGCCTATAAACCACTGACAGCACCATGGGTCTGTGATCGCCTATAAACCACTGACAGCACCATGGGTCTGTGGATCGCTTATAAACCACTGACATGGGTCTGTGATCGGCCTATAAACCACCACTGATCGCCTATAAAACCACTGACAACACCATGGGTCTGTGATCGCCTATAAACCACTGACAGCACCATGGGTCTGTGATCGCCTATAAACCACTGACAACACCATGGGTCTGTGATCGCCTATAAACCACTGACATGGGTCTGTGATCGCCTATAAACCACTGACAACACCATGGGTCTGTGATCGCCTATAAACCACTGACATGGGTCTGTGAGGGACAGAAGGGGAAGAAACAAAAACAACAACAACAACAACAAAACAATGGAACTGGAAACAAAGTAAAAATACCAAAATACCAAAAAGAGCGAAAAGTGCAAGTTTCTGTGTTTTTTCTTCCATCAGTGGGAGCAAATCTTTTCATCTGAGAGTGTTTGGGTTTGGGCTGTGAGTCAGGCAGCTCAACACGTCTTGACTTCACAGAGGTGCTATCGCAGCGCATAAATGTTTCATAGTGCTCCACTGCCTCTGCTGCATGTCTACCATCAGTGAAGCCTAACACAGGCAGCCACCCTACCTCTATGACTGCAAATGCACAGATTTTCAAAGATTTCCCATCATGCAACCTGTCAGGAAGTTGCTGCTCTGTCACCTATCACTGACCCGCGAATCGCGAGACAAGGAGTCAGGGCTGTCAATCTCTGTCACAGCGCGACTCCCGCAACCCGCTCCAACAAAGCACACCCCTCACTCCTCCATATTAGGAAACTTACACAACCGAACCTTGTGGCACCCTCGCAGCGAACGCCCCGGGAGAAGATCTCCGTAGCCGGGGTAAGGGAGTAAGATTACACCCTGGCCTGGTTAGTCCTCCAGCTCGGCATGGGAGGCTGACCTCAATAAGCCTCTGCAGGCTGTGAGGGCGCGTTTTGTAGCGACAAGCTCATGTCAAGAGCCCCAATTAGAGTGCGGGCAGGGCGATGCAGCTCCGCTGCCTCCGTGGTGAGGAAAGCCGAGGAGGCAGGCAAGGGTGGAAAGAAACAGACAGAGAGCCCAGTGAAGACAAGCCTCGTGGTGCTGCTAACACCCAGCGGCCTGGCCAGCTTATAGTCACGCCATGTCAATCAGGGGGGACACGAGCAGTCTGATAAATAAGCTCATTATGTCTAGGCCTAGGGCTCGTGGGAAGGGTCAGTAGAATTATGTGTAGAATTATCAATTATCAGAGTGGCCGTGGCGGGGTTTTATTGAGACAATATCTGATGGATATCCCAAGGTTTTGTGTATGCATGCTTTATAGGCACTGTTGACAGTCCAAGGTTTTTTACAGGTTGTCTTCGGACAGTTCTGTGCGTGTCTGTGGGGCTCTGAGGTTTATGTGATGTTTGTGATGGGAGGTCTGTTGTGTGTTTATGCCTGGAATTGACACGCCAGCACTAGTGGGTAGAAATCATCCCATCTTCCCTCTGTAGTGTAACGTCTTGGGGGCATGACACATGTATACCCCATCTGTGACCAAACAGCCACACAACTCCTCTTGGCTCTAGCGCCTGGTTGCATGACTACTAACCCGGAAAGAATACATAACATGGCTTGATCTTTCATGACAATCTCAACAACACTCATCTCAACATTGTGGAAGGAGGCCAATCATGCCTGAAATGTTTGTGGTGCACCGATGGGGAGGTGGAAAAATGTTAACAATTTTAGAGTACTGTTTCTGTTTTAGAGTAGTTGTTTCCGTCTTCTGTATGTATGCTTTGTTTGTATGTAAGATCTTCAGTGCACTTGTGAAAAATGCAGTAGAAATATGATCAGAAACTTTCCAAGTCTGAAATCACCCATCATCTGACACATACCTACACACACACTGAGCTTATATTGCATAGTCCTTCGTTCTTGAATTAGTATGCTGCAACACTGACTGCTGACATCTGGGATGTCATAAAACTCCTGGTAGGTTTGAATGTTTTGCCAATTAACATGTCTTCTCAGCCCACTGATGTGGGGCATCAGCTCTGATTTGACAGTGTCAGCAGCGACTGAAAAGCATGTCTGCCTACCTCTCCAAATCTACTTTTATCTGAGGGCTCAATGATTCATGCATCTCCATCTGCAGCTTGTATATATATATATATATATATATATATATATATATATATATATATATATATATATATATATATATATTTGTGCACTCACTGAAATCCAAAAGAACTGATTTCCTCAAGCAAGGTAGAATAATTGTAGTAATTGCCTTGATGTCTTTCGAATGAGAGAGAGAAAGAGAGAGTGTGTGTGTATGTGTGTGTGTTTGTGTGTTTAGTTCAGAAGCAGGCCCAACTTCCTCAGATTTGCTATTCAGAGGATTGGTGAAGGTCATTTTAAGAGTATAAATTCAATCTCAGTGTCCACACAAACTTTCGATTATCACAAATCTATATTGCATCTTGTGTTTAGGAGACTCGTTATTCTGCCCTGGCTCTGGCCTTTCTTTTCTTGGAATCATCAGCCTAGATGTTAGGGGAGAATTCATGTACTTACTTGGCGGGATGAATAGAACAGACTGGTGTTTTTTACAATGTTAATAAGATTTCATGTCTACCCTCGTTGCTCAATGCGGTGGTCTTTCCACTGCACAAGTACTTTTCCTGCCTTCCAGGAAATGTAAATTTCATCACTCCTTTTCAAAAAATGATTCAGCCCGAGAAATATGTGAACAAAGCCCCATCAATGTGGCAGTGGTTTTACTCAAGGTTCTGATGAGGTGAGTTGAAGAGAGGTTACCGCTGCAGACCCCGCTGGTGCAAGATTGTCCTACTCACCCCCATCTTTTCCCCCTTATCAGAGTGGAACCACCAAATATTAGGAGAAAACATTTACGCTTACCTGTTGACATGTGCCAATGGCCAGGGTCAAGGTGAACAGGTGATCAAGGTGAACAGCAAGGCACATAGAGAGAAAGAGAGAGAAACAGAGAAAAGGAAGTTGGTTAGTTTATTTGCACTTGCATTTTTTTTTTTTTAACAATTCTCTGTAATGAGCCAGATTTCTGTTTGCACCTGAGCAAACACCTGAGTTTCAGTGTGAAAGTGACTCCATAAAGAGTAAGATGTGGGTGAAGACCTGCAGGGTGTGCTCAAGAACGCAAACAAACCTTGCAGACATCTACCCCCATCACCCACCAACTACTTATTATACGCCAATGGCAAAATGCCAGCAGTTTTCTCCACAGCCCACCCCCACAGTCCACAGACACACACACGCACGCACACACACACACACTGCACACACACACACATCAACACACACACACACACGCTGCGCCAGACACACACACAGCACACACACGCACACACACACACATCCTCCACCACCTGACTATCCAGGGGCTCAGAAAAGAGGTGTAATGGTGTTACATTTCTGATGCCATGCTGCATCATCACACCTCAAAACAGGTTTGGCCAGAGGGGGCGCTCTTGGATCTGCCTCAATCCCACCCCATCACATCCCATACATCCCTCAGCTGCCTATCCAGGCTGGCCTCTCAGGTTTCCCTCCTGCTAACTCTGGAGAACCAGAGCAATGTATGAGCGTTACATCTCTGAGACTTATCATGACATGTCAAGTCACATCTTCCTCGAACAATACAATGGCGAAGTGCTGGTGATATGATGATCATGCATCAAATATGAATGCTATGAATTTCTACCATAGTCTTTAGAGTAGGCCAGTTAAGCAAAACTAGTGCTAGACATTTCCAAAGTCTGCTTTTCATCTTCGCAAAATTGTGTGCATAGCCTCTCTATATTTATTCTTAATGAAGCAGTTGTGTGGATACGGAAAAGCTCTACTACACAATTATTACACACATAGTCCAGTTGTGTGGATACGGAAAAGCTCTACTACACAATTATTACACACATAGTCCTGTGCAGCCATTCCCATCTGCATTACACATCAGAGGCTAAAATATCTTCTCCTATTCTGGTTATTAATAAATCATCAATATTTAATTAAATGCTGTGACTGCGCACCTTTGTAATTAATCTATTCACACAATTAATCAGGTTTGATCTGTGGGAGTAGAAAGAAAGCGAGTTGGGGGGGGCATGACACATGTATACCCCATCTGTGACCAAACAGCCACACAACTCCTCTTGGCTCTAGCGCCTGGTTGCATGACTACTAACCCGGAAAGAATACATAACATGGCTTGATCTTTCATGACAATCTCAACAACACTCATCTCAACATTGTGGAAGGAGGCCAATCATGCCTGAAATGTTTGTGGTGCACCGATGGGGAGGTGGAAAAATGTTAACAATTTTAGAGTACTGTTTCTGTTTTAGAGTAGTTGTTTCCGTCTTCTGTATGTATGCTTTGTTTGTATGTAAGATCTTCAGTGCACTTGTGAAAAATGCAGTAGAAATATGATCAGAAACTTTCCAAGTCTGAAATCACCCATCATCTGACACATACCTACACACACACTGAGCTTATATTGCATAGTCCTTCGTTCTTGAATTAGTATGCTGCAACACTTCGACTGCTGACATCTGGGATGTCATAAAACTCCTGGTAGGTTTGAATGTTTTGCCAATTAACATGTCTTCTCAGCCCACTGATGTGGGGCATCGCGCTCTGATTTGACAGTGTCAGCAGCGACTGAAAAAGCATGTCTGCCTACCTCTCCAAATCTACTTTTATCTGAGGGCTCAATGATTCATGCATCTCCATCTGCAGCTTGTATATATATATATATATATATATATATATATATATATATATATATATATATATATATATATATATATTTGTGCACTCACTGAAATCCAAAAGAACTGATTTCCTCAAGCAAGGTAGAATAATTGTAGTAATTGCCTTGATGTCTTTCGAATGAGAGAGAGAAAGAGAGAGTGTGTGTGTATGTGTGTGTGTTTGTGTGTTTAGTTCAGAAGCAGGCCCAACTTCCTCAGATTTGCTATTCAGAGGGATTGGTGAAGGTCATTTTAAGAGTATAAATTCCAATCTCAGTGTCCACACAAACTTTCGATTATCACAAATCTATATTGCATCTTGTGTTTAGGAGACTCGTTATTCTGCCCTGGCTCTGGCCTTTCTTTTCTTGGAATCATCAGCCTAGATGTTAGGGGAGAATTCATGTACTTACTTGGCGGGATGAATAGAACAGACTGGTGTTTTTTACAATGTTAATAAGATTTCATGTCTACCCTCGTTGCTCAATGCGGTGGTCTTTCCACTGCACAAGTACTTTTCCTGCCTTCCAGGAAATGTAAATTTCATCACTCCTTTTCAAAAAATGATTCAGCCCGAGAAATATGTGAACAAAGCCCCATCAATGTGGCAGTGGTTTTACTCAAGGTTCTGATGAGGTGAGTTGAAGAGAGGTTACCGCTGCAGACCCCCGCTGGTGCAAGATTGTCCTACTCACCCCCATCTTTTCCCCTTATACGAGAGTGGAACCACCAAATATTAGGAGAAAACATTTACGCTTACCTGTTGACATGTGCCAATGGCCAGGGTCAAGGTGAACAGGTGATCAAGGTGAACAGCAAGGCACATAGAGAGAAAGAGAGAGAAACAGAGAAAAGGAAGTTGGTTAGTTTATTTGCACTTGCATTTTTTTTTTTTTTAACAATTCTCTGTAATGAGCCAGATTTCTGTTTGCACCTGAGCAAACACCTGAGTTTCAGTGTGAAAGTGACTCCATAAAGAGTAAGATGTGGGTGAAGACCTGCAGGGTGTGCTCAAGAACGCAAACAAACCTTGCAGACATCTACCCCCATCACCCACCAACTACTTATTATACGCCAATGGCAAAATGCCAGCAGTTTTCTCCACAGCCCACCCCCACAGTCCACAGACACACACACGCACGCACACACACACACACACACACACACACACACACACACACACACACACACGCACACGCACACACACACACGCACACACACACACACACACACATCCTCCACCACCTGACTATCCAGGGAGCTCCAGAAAAGAGGTGTAATGGTGTTACATTTCTGATGCCATGCTGCATCATCACACCTCAAAACAGGTTTGGCCAGAGGGGGCGCTCTTGGATCTGCCTCAATCCCACCCCATCACATCCCATACATCCCTCAGCTGCCTATCCAGGCTGGCCTCTCAGGTTTCCCTCCTGCTAACTCTGGAGAACCAGAGCAATGTATGAGCGTTACATCTCTGAGACTTATCATGACATGTCAAGTCACATCTTCCTCGAACAATACAATGACGAGTGCTGGTGATATGATGATCATGCATCAAATATGAATGCTATGAATTTCTACCATAGTCTTTAGAGTAGGCCAGTTAAGCAAAACTAGTGCTAGACATTTCCAAAGTCTGCTTTTCATCTTCGCAAAATTGTGTGCATAGCCTCTCTATATTTATTCTTAATGAAGCAGTTGTGTGGATACGGAAAAGCTCTACTACACAATTATTACACACATAGTCCAGTTGTGTGGATACGGAAAAGCTCTACTACACAATTATTACACACATAGTCCTGTGCAGCCATTCCCATCTGCATTACACATCAGAGGCTAAAATATCTTCTCCTATTCTGGTTATTAATAAATCATCAATATTTAATTAAATGCTGTGACTGCGCACCTTTGTAATTAATCTATTCACACAATTAATCAGGTTTGATCTGTGGGAGTAGAAAGAAAGCGAGTTGGGGGGGGCATGACACATGTATACCCCATCTGTGACCAAACAGCCACACAACTCCTCTTGGCTCTAGCCTGGTTGCATGACTACTAACCCGAAAGAATACATAACATGGCTTGATCTTTCATGACAATCTCAACAACACTCATCTCAACATTGTGGAAGGAGGCCAATCATGCCTGAAATGTTTGTGGTGCACCGATGGGGAGGTGGAAAAATGTTAACAATTTTAGAGTACTGTTTCTGTTTTAGAGTAGTTGTTTCCGTCTTCTGTATGTATGCTTTGTTTGTATGTAAGATCTTCAGTGCACTTGTGAACTGGGGGCAAAGTAGCAGTTAATATTTTACCCAATCACTGGCCAATCACCCAGAGCCAACTCTGCGCCCAACCAGAGACTAATTAAACTCGAGTGTCCAATCGGGGTCAGGTGCGGAATACGGGTCATGCATGAGTCATAAGGGGTGAAGGAAAGTGTAAAAATACATCTCATGAAGGTTTACATAAAATATGAGAGCATTAAAGAGTCAGATCAGGAAAGAAGTTGGAAATGAGGTTAAGGCTCGGACAGGGTCATGTCGGAGATAACATTAGGAGAGGGTGGAAAGATGAGAGATGGCGTTAGGTCTTAGACACATGCCCTGCCAGGGAGAATTTACTTTTTTTTGTCGTTTTATTTAAACATGAGGTCTGGGGATTATTGAAATGAGTTTCCACTTCAGTTAATGTCAGGGTTTTCTGTTTTCTTTTTTGTAAGGACACAATCTTTGCTTTACATTGGTTAGAGGTCTCGTTCACCGCTCACGTTTGGTAACCATAAGGAAAAGCTGAGACTGTGGTTTAGTAATTTTGGCAAAGAAAATCGCCTGCTTACATTTATCATTAAATTCATGACTCTTTCTAAGGTCCTATTTCAGAGAAATTCTGAAATTGGCAAGAAAGATTTCTACACCTCTCTCTGTCAGCCATGGAAAAAAGAGTAGTTTTAAAGAATGTAAAGTGTGCCGTGGGCTCCTACCCATGCCATGCCCTTGGCATCATTACTGGGCATAAATGCCGGCCTGAACATACCCCATGTAATGATGATGATGATGATGGTGATGATGATGATGAAGATGGTAATGATAATAGTGACAGCAGATTTAATATTTTAATTTGATCCAAATAATTTAATTTAGGGCTCCCGGGCCCTCTGCATGCTCCATGTGGTTCTCCTCCCATCTTGAGCAGCAGAACATTAATTAGCCCTAATTAGATTTAATTGCAGCAGACTCCTGTAATGTAATGCATATGGCATCAGGTGAAAATGGACGATGTTTTATCAACGATTCAAATGAGAGTTACTACAGTGGCACCATAGCATCAGTGATACATATCCCTTCAGCTTCAGGAGAGTATGGTCTTTGTGCATATGCGTGTGTGTGTGTGTGTATGTGTGTATGTGTGTATGTGTGTGTGTGTGTGTGTGTGTGTGTACATCTCAACTAAATCTTTGCAGTCTTGCAGAAGACAAATGCTATGGACCATTCCCCGAGCCCTTTACCAAAAAATGTACAACTGAAATTACTGTTCCTAACACACTTTAGAGCACAAAGGAAACCAGCATTCTCACCTCTGGGATATTAGCAAACTGTTCCACTCAAACATTCTCCCACGCACCACAGTGAGACTAGCAGAGGAGAACACGCACCCCCTGATTTGTTTAGTATGCTGCCTACACGCTGTAACAATGCCCTGTTGTTATTCCCCCTTTCACAGACACACAGAGGAACATGCTACGGTAACCTTGAGAGAGATGTTGTTGCCATGGGAAGACGCTGTAAATTACAAGATGAGAGGCATTAAATGTCACAGCCGGCCGACTAATTTTTGATGGGCCGCCGAAGTCGCGCTGGACTGAAAGCATCAATTAAATGGAAGGGTCGAGGTGTGTGGAAAGAAAAACAAAAGGCACACAAACACACATGCACACACATGCATACACACACACACACACACACACGAGCACACACACACAAGAGCAAACGCAGACACTGCTATGCCTGTGTCTGCGCACACTAACAGTCTCCATCATTGCTCCATCCCTGCAGTCAAGTGTTGAATAAATGACCATCAGCAGAGATGATACCCCATGCAGAACACTGTGAGGACAGAACCGTCTTAACGGAACGTTCTGGAAAACGACTTATGATGCTTACGAGTGTCATCACTGCCATGGCTGTCATTTACTTTTGTCCAGCCATGGTGGAAGATATCAGAGACACGACATGGCATGACTCTGGATGCCTGTTTGGCGGCAAGTGGCAAAAGCATAATACCATAGCGACCCCAGCACAGCAATCGGCGGAGTTGAGGAAGACTAATTAGGTGTCATATTAGTCATATCTCCTATGTGTGCGGTGGCAGTATGGGGGAAACTGATTGGCATTGGTGGCGGGGGGGCACACTAGTGTGGCATGGGAACTTGGTAATGAGCAAGAATATGCCTTTTGCCTTCATCCTTTTTCAAACAGAAGTCACCCAGCGTGACAGAAAAGGCCTTTGTGCTCTGTGATGTGAAGCCGTTTGCCAATTACTGGCAACCAAAGACGGTTGGCTTTACGTGGCTATTACTGTAAAGACGTAAGGTAGAATCTGAAAAAAGAGGCATATCTCCAGTGGCTGTTCAGCACATCGCTTATTTAACATATCTATCTTGCACCCATTTATTAAAGCAGAAGGGGCTTCATCATGGGTGATTTATGTGTGAGAGCAGAAGGTTTTCACCAGACTGTCTGGAAGTCCCGACTAGTTTTTTTTTTCTTTCTTTAATTGACCGTGGCCCGAATGAAAACAATCCATTTGCTCCAGGAAGAACAGAGCTCATCAGAGGCTTTTACTTTCCATTGACGACCCAGTTGACATCACACAGTGACATGCCGAAGACTGATTCTATATTTGTGTGTGTGTGTGTGTGTGTGTGTGTGCAAGCACATCTTTAGCACAGTAGCAAGTACAGTCTAGCAGGACTGAGACCATAGGGGCAGGACTAATTTGCCTAATTTGACAAAAAAATGGATAAAAAATGCATTGGGTTGACTGAGGCAGAAAAAGGCAGCAGTAGCTGTTTTGCTAAGCTATAGCTGCATAGTTAATTTGAGCAGAATCAATCAGTGTAATGAATTAGTATGGGATTTCTCAAGCTAGGACACCACTCTACTTCTTCTGTACTTTCTTCAGATACATCTCAGGGATTTGAGACAAATTAGTGGGGGCAGGATGAAAACTGAGATTGAGAGAAAGTCGGTGTCCTGAAAGAACCTCCTTGGAAGCATTATCTGAAGGGCTGCTGACAAAGAGAAGCTATTCCAGCGCTAACCACTAACAGGACTGACAGATGAGGAGCTTTCATGAAAGTCTCATGCAAAAGTGGATGACAGTTATTCCGAATGCAACATCTCTACTTTCTAACACTGTTCTTGTTTCTTCTTGCTACTTATAGAAATGTGTTCCCTAATGTTCAGAATTCGAATTGGCTTAGGGTACAGACAAGTGAAGACAGCAACAGCAGTATTCTGTGCTGAGATGCTCAGCGAAGAAATACTGTGCTCTTCTGTGGTCATGCCCTACATTCCATTTCTGCTTCCTTAATGAATAAATAAACTTCAAGGCGTGGTTGTTCAACATAGTGTTACATAGGCCCTTTGCTAGGTTTGTGGAAGATGAAATATGGTTTTGTCATTTTTACATTAAAAAATGTCATTTTATTATATGTACCATATACACATATATATCTTAAAAAATGTAAAAAAAAAATCCCGTCAATCCCTATTTTATGAGTAAGAGAAAAGACATAAACAAGCTTTACAAGGGCCATGTAGTCTGAAATCCCCTGAGTGAGAGCGTCATGATCATAACAATTTCTTTATTATCACCACCGAGGACATGGCTCTATAAACCCTTCAATAAATGACCTCTCCTCGTGCCATCACCAACACCTCCGCAGGCAGAGAGCTCTGTGTGCGCTCACTGTTACACCTTCCTATTTTTGGGCCAGGGTTCTCACATCATACCGCCCACTCTCTCATTGTCTCTCCCTTTCAGCTAGCCGTGGGTTTGGTGAGTGAGCGGCAAGGTTTGAGTGTGCCGTCGTGACAGTTGTTATTCTCCAAGCTTTTTATGGCTGGGGGTCTGTCACACTCTGTGCCGGGGCTGTCAGAGAGACACAGAGGGTTCGCTCGCCGCCACCAGGATGATTTTTCTTCATTACGGCGCCCTACATCAAGCGTAAACTGGCCCCAGCTTCAGTGCCTGGCAGGAGGGGAGGCGAGCTAGTGCTGGCGGAGGCAGCGGTGGGGAGGTGATAAGGGGAGAAGAGAGGGGGGGCAGAGGTGATGTTCTGGCAGGTGATCACTGATCACTTTTTAGGGGAGTAGGAAGATGATTGTTGAGGTCATTATTGTCTCCCCTGTCTAGAGGGCTTTTGCCTGAAAATGGACTGTCTGCCCGAGATCACTCCTGCAACAGCTATGGGACTATGGGACAGCATACTGAGTACATCCCCCTCTCTTTACTCACTCACCCTCATGCATGTGCAGTACATCCTGTACATATGGTCACATACGCACTGAAGTACATAAAGAGGATGGAGAGAGTATGTAATCGTATATGAGGTGAACAGCCAAATGTTGTGATGACACACCAAATACAGGATATCAGCAACCTGCCACTGGTGTAGCGGACGTCTGCATTGTGGATGATGTACAGATGTTTGGACGGAGGCTCTCCTGGGAAATGTTTTGGTATTAGATTGTCTGAGTAAGCAGGTGTCATCGGTTTGACTCTGAGTTAAAGCGTCGGAGGAATCAAAGGCACTATCCAATGTCATTGTTGGCAGACCCTCTTGAGTGCGTGAAGTCAGGGGCGGAGTGGCAATCGGGGCGATCGGGAGTTTTCCCGGTGGGCCGGCCGATGAGTCTGCGCGGTGTGGGCCGGCCGATGAGTCTGCGCGGTGTGGGCCGGCCGATGAGTCCAGGCTCGGACTGGTAATCTGTACAACCGGGCAAATGCCCGGTGGGCCGGCCGATGAGTCCAGGCTCGGACTGGTAATCTGTACAACCGTGCAAATGCCCGGTGGGCCGGCCGATGAGTCCAGGCTCGGACTGGTAATCTGTACAACCGGGCAAATGCCCGGTGGGCCGGTCCACATGTGGGCCGGTGACCTCCGGGATTTTTTTTTTTTTGAAGTTATTTAGCCTATTTGCGGCCCGTCATGTAGACCTAGGCCTAGCCTATAAATGCAGTTGCATCCATTTGGATTGGGGGGTGACAGGTCAATAGGGACGTGCACAGGAATTTTGAGGGGCAGTTGCTCTGGGCAGTGCAGGACTGAGAATAACAGTGTCTTTTTTTAAAATATATACACAAAGATGTAAAACACTGAAATACAGCACTCAATCACCTTAACGTATCATTATTTTAATGCCCACTAGTGGTATTTATGTTCTGCTCAGGCAAGATCTTTCAAATGACCTCTAAAATAGCCTATGTTTTTTTAGATTACAATTATTTAGCATGCAGCTCTTTAAACCTGTACTTTCTAGCATGGTCCTCTCATCTCATATTTGATGATCATCACTTAGGCCTTCCTGTCCTCTGTGCCTCCTCCTGGTCCACATTTTCCTCACATAGTCTGGAGACTTGTGACTGCTCCTTATCTTAAATGTAATGTAATTATGAAACATTGCCATTAGTAGGCTAAAATATGAGTCTGATTAATTAATCAATTCGTCTACACAGTGTCATGTCATCTTTATCACAGTGCAAAGTCTCTGTCTCACCTGCTGGTTGTTTTTTTTCCGCAGCCAACCCTGCAGTGATTGCTGCCTCCCTGAATTGTCTCTCCCTCTCCTGAATCTGACTCTTTTCAGTGGGCATCTTGGCTTCAAACAATACCAGGGATATGATTTAGGCATTTAACCATTTTGAATAAAATAATTAATGTGATGCATTACTTCCATCAGTCATTCTTCTTGCTAAAACGAAGTGTGAGAAACTAACTATCAGCAGACATAGACGTAGCTTACATTAGTTTGCCTATGCCTACCAAAAAAAAAAATAGTAGCCTATAGGCTATGTGATAACGGGCTGCTTCTCTGCAAGCTATCTGTTTGATTATTTAGGCTAAACGTGGCAAACTCAGCCTGGATTCCTGAAGATTTTAATTAATTTCATAAAACTTGATGACGATGATCGTTCGTTTGTTATACATCACAAACTCACCTTTTCCGACAACGTTGAGTCGTCTCATTCGACAACCGCGACAATCTCCTTCTAGGGCCGCTTATGCAGGCTCAGGTCAGGTGCAGGTCGCGTGCAGCGCTGCAGCCACAGAGTTTGCCCTTCCCCTACTGACTTCCACTTTCGGTGCCCGAATGGAAGTGAATGAGGCTTTGCGATTTTTTTTTATCTAGGCCTACGTGAAATTCTGCATCCATTGTACGATTTATTTATTTATTTTCCCCATTGGAAGGGCAACACGAGTCAAGAAGGGTAGGCCTATATGGGCAGTTGCCCGGGCAACCTGAGCAACCCCCCCTGTGCACGTCCCTGCAGGTCAATAATTTTGGCCTCTTCATGACAGGTTCAGTGTGTGTTACGATCGCGCCCCCCTGCCCCACCCCTCAAGTGGATTTGTCCAAGCAGCCGCTTGGTTTGTGGGGAAATATAGCCTACGAGTCCATGGGTGGTAGCCTAGGCTATATAAATGCCCTCCGCTGGCTGGTGTTCACATCATTGCAGTTTAACCGTAAACAGCAATCAGAGGTGTCTAGTTTTATTCCATAAATATATTGTTTTTATAGACGTTAGTTGCACGCGCTACGAAGAGCTTCCATTTACTGCACCATGTAGGCTACTGTAGTGTGGTTTGTCTGTCAACATAAAAAAAAACTCCGGGTAGCCTACAATTTTCGCACAACTTGGTGGAAAAGTGTAGCACAGGTTAAAGAAAACCTATTCATGTTTGGACTCAAAAGGAACTTCAAAGTATTTCCCATATACAGTAGTAGCCTTTTAGCTCACAACGACAGTGAAAGTGAAACTTGAAAGTGGAAGTCTCTCCACCGAGTGTTACATTAGATGCACAATCAATCGCGAGTCGATGCACGTTAAAAGTATCAACTGGTACGTTAGTAACGAAGGTAGCCTAATTTTGCAAAATGTGATGACGGCACACAAACTTGGGCAAAAACGTTTAGTATACACTTGTGGTGATAGCCTACAGTTAATGTGAATCGCTGACTAACCAAATTAAAGGAGAAGGTTTGCACCAAATAGGCCTAAGGCTGTGGTTGTGTCTACAACATGTTGGCACAAATCATAATTTCTGTCAACTATGACGATCTCCATGCATGTTCAGTAGCCTATATTTTTCATTTAGTCAAGCAGTGACATGTGGTTTAATGCATGGGGTAACATGAAGTGAGACAGACAGAAGATGAGCCTGTCTTTAGTAGCCTATCCTTGAATCCTGTCCCTCTCAAATCACTTTAAAATGGTGTGATTAGCAACCAGAATTAAAAAAAAAAAAAATCCCGGAGAGACCCCCCCCTCCCCCGGACCCCCGTGTTATTGTGATTATAATAACCTATAGGTCCAAATCTAAATGTTTGGGTTCAGTTTATGAAGTGTTGCTAAAGCAGGATACTGTGTGTTTGTTATTTATGGAGGGGGAATCTGGTATCGTGTGTGTGGGGGGGTCGTCGGTCCAGTAGAAAAGTGCCAGGGCCGAATTTTGTTCCCAGTCCAACCCTGAATGAGTCTGCGCGGTGCGGGGCGGCCCATAGAGCTTTAAGCGCGGCCGGGACCGTCGACCTGATAGATGCATTAAGAATCTACACCATGACACTTAGGAAGTCCAACCAATATTTATGCCACTCGCTCACTGTCTATATGTCATTCATGGTTACCCTGCACACTCATCTCTCCCATGCTGATTTTTCTGTAGGCTAGCCTTAATTTTTTATCTCAATTCATTTTTGTCTCATTCAGACGTTACAGAACTTTTACCACAATTAAAAAAAAAATGACAATTTAATTTGTTTGTTTGTACTTAAATTAACGTAAGCCTAGGCTAGAATGGAGCAAAGCCTCCTGGGAATAGGGAATGCGTTTCTGGTTTATCCAATGAACCAATTGCAGGTCAAGTCTATTTACAGAAATGTAGGGGGATAAATTAGCGGCCCCTCGTCTAATGGCATGACCCTACAAACGATCAAGTTCGAGGAAAACTACAGGAGTTTTGACAGTCGACGGATTTGCGTGGTTGCTTGCTGTTTTACACATGGATGGAAGGCAGAGAGAAAGGTTAGCGGAGCTAAAGCGTTGACGTTATTGCTAAGCAGAAACTAGCACAAGCTAGTCTATGTTGATATGTAGCCTAGGCCTAGCCTAATGACTAATTAGTAGGCCACTCAGGCTGATAAATGGTTTGTGGAACTCGTTGGAACTGTCTATATGAAAGCCGGTGCCGTCAGAATTTTCCCGGTGGATTTTAGTGCCCCACTCCGCCCCTGCATGATGTGGATGCTGAGAGGTCAGTCAGGTGATTCACTGCTGTCAACTGAATACTTTTTCTTCTAGAATTTTCTGCCGTTGGATATACAAGCCCGGTGACACAGTTATGAGGGGCTTCTCGGTGAGAAATCTCTCCTCGGCCTGCTCCCAGTGTCAGTTCTTATCCCGTCTTTCATCTATCCCTTTCTTCTTTACCCCTTTAAGTGGCGTAACATACAGCGACGCCACCATGCACGCTGTGAGTGTGTGTGTGTAAATGACTCCCACAGAACATCAATCCCCAGAGGAAAGAAAATGTTAAAATGAGAGCTCCTCTCTTTCTCAATTGTTTCTCCTAGACAACAATGAGATCACAGTGATATAAAAATGAGATTATTGCTTTTGTCTCCCGCTTCTCAGGTTTGTCTCTGGAGCAAAAGAGTTAAGTTATCTCAGTGTAGACTCCCTTTAATATACAAATGAGATCTCATCAATATTTTAAATAATGCTCAGTGTTGTCTAATTTATACATCTCATATTTTACTCAGGCTGATCCACCAGAGAGCTCTCTCTGTAAACTCATGCAATTCTCATTTCAGATCTTTTGGTAAATCTCAGATTAGGCTCCATCAGTTCTGTAAAGAGATCTCTTCACAAGCTTGAACCGTTCTCATTCTAGTCTTCTCAGTTTAGTCCTTTTTTGATTTACAAAAGAGATCTCAGCAAAGGCTTATAATACTCAGACTTGCTCAATTTATATATCTCATATTTTACTCAGGCTTATCCATCAGAGAGCTCTCTAAGTGAACTAATGTAATGCTCATCCAGACCTATTTGTTTTATAAATTAGTCTGATCTGTAAGAACTCTAGCTGTTGTACAACAATTCTCAAATGATTTTCATTGGCTTATTTGTTTTAATTGCACATATTTTCAAGTTCACATTTGCAAACAGTAGGCCTAACCATGTGATGTGACCACCACACATGACGATGCTCTGACAGACCTCTGAAGTTCGCCTACAAAAAGCTACCATCTATGCCCATATAAGGAGATCACCTGTTAAATTCTCGCGGGAGGACGGATTTAAATCGGAGACGCAGACGCGTTTTCCTGAACGCACTTTTTGTCTTCAACCTTCGAGTAGATATTATAATCAATGGTAATTGAAGGGCACAATTTGATTTTGCTACCCCAGAGCTAACTTGCGACTTGTTAGCAAGTTAGAGAAATCAAGTTAGACTCAGAGGTCTATGATGGTCGGACGTGACAAACTTCAGCGTGCAGAAGACTCCTACCAGAAAATGCAGTCTAGATTTGGCCCAGTGAAACCAAGTGAAACGGTGTGTGGGTATGAAGGATTGTGCAGAACTTGCCACCACGAAAACTCAGACAAGGTACATTAACATTTTGGTAATTTGCTAACGTTCTTGCATATTTTTAGACTCAATATATCATTGAACAACCTGTGAAGCAGCACATAAAGTTAGCTAGCTAGTTAATGTTAGCTACTTGTAAGTTAGATCACTGTCTGTGCCGCTTGTATATAAAGCTAACGTTAGACAATTTAACGTTGCTAGCTTACTTTGCCTTTTACAGCTTTAGTCTGTATGTTTTGAATGGTGTTAAGCCATGCTGTAGCCAAAATGCACAGAATTTTAAAATGTCTTTGGGGTGTCAGTCAAGATGAAGCTAACATTATTGCCCCTGGTTTAAACTGGTTCCAGCTCAATTCCACTGAAAAGAGGCCGCAGCTTTTAAAAAATTGGAAGACTACAGCTTAGACCATCAGATCAAATTGCTGAACAAACAGCTGCCAAAATGGTAAGTACATTTTTCCCCACAATATGTTCTCACTTTTGTTTAACCTGCTATAAATTACAGCATATTGTAACAGGAGTGAAAGGGCATTCTTGTAACCCAGGTAAACTAGGAAGTAGCATTGCTTTCTTGGTCGAGGGATCGAGAAATAGGCAAGTCAGCATCTGCAGTCATGAATAACTTACCAGTCAACATTTCTTTTGCAATTAATAGAATCTGTAGCATGCAAATCAAACCAGCTATTAGCCTAACTGAAATAAAACCATGATATATCTAGGTATGGTGAAGGGTATGTGATGTGGGGCTATCTATCTATCTTTTAATTACAAAGGCCAAGGGAACTGAGTCCATTCAATAACTGGCCTTTAAAAATAAAAATATGCCTGCCTCTATGGGATTTTAACATAGGGGGTTCCTTACTTATGCCCCCTGTATTTTAAGGAATAACATTTATTAATTTACGATACCTGGTTCATTCACAAAGAATATTGGTGTGTTTAAAGGTTGGATTTTTCCTCATTTTTTAATTGAGGCATTAAGATCAATTTCCAACAGATGATTTATTGTATTCCTCTGGTTGTCTTAACTTATGCACAGTTGATGGTTTTATAAAGACACCCCTACACCAATAAATAGTTGACTGTAGTTGACTGTAGACTGTCACACAATGGTAAGTGGAACATTGGCCACAGCTTGTAACAACTTCATTTTTTACCATTCTTTGCGTAGGGATGTGTACACAAGGATGTGTAACTTTGTGTAACTTGGGAATTACAACAGAAAGGAACACGTTTCAGCTAATCAAAATCAATGACTGAAACTGTCAGTTTCAGAGCTATTATTACCACACTGATAGATTGATTTTGCTTTTATTTGCAGCCCTACGTTATGCACTGTGGGCGGCTCTGCGGATGGACAGCTGTGGAATCCATAAAGGTCAAGAAGGCTTTTGTTGCGAGGGCTGGAGGTTCCAAAACATCCATGAAGCTGGGGTAATTTTCTCTTATTTTAAATTATTTCCAATTGTGGTGAGCATTATTGGTGGGCTTTTTATAAAGGGTAGGCCTCTATTGCAGTAAAATTATTCAACCTTTATACAGTTAACATCAAACTGTGTAGCTCTTAAAGCTACAAAATCACATTGTCATAGAAATGATAGAGGCTTTTAAATTTCCACTAGGTTTTATGAAGATATTTTACAGATGGGCTGAACATACATCAAAAAGTAAAAAAAAATGACATGGCCAAAATGATTAACTCACCAACGATATTTGTTGTATGGTGTATACCAGGGATCACCAAATGGCGGACCATGATCCGAAGTCCGGACCATTGACGCCGATCCTATCGGACCCAGACCATAATAGCCTAATTTAGATTTTCACGTAAGATTTCAAAGCTGCGCTAAATGTTTTCGTTGGTTAGGATAACCGCATTTACTTCAGGAGCTTCAGGAACCATCATTTCGCTTGCTGCTACTCAGCCAGTGAAATCTGTGAATTCTGATAAAGTCGAGTCAGTGAGTAAAGTAGCCTACTATGGGGAAGAGACTGATAGCCTGAAACGAGTGAGGAGAGGAGACGGGACGAGAAACAATCAGATGGATATCTAAGTTAGCGATAAGTAAGTTATTTTCAAATCATCAATTGCTCAAAGAGGAGGAAGCTAGACAGCGAGAACAGAGCTTTATATAGCGATACGGGGGCAATACCACGCCAAAACTGTCACGTCCGGTGCGCCAACTAGGCTAAATATGGATGTGACAGTTTTATACTCAGAATACCCTGGACCTCTTCTATTCTGAGACAGGTGCCAATTTGATGCACCTCTACTAGACAAAGCATATTGAGCAAGCATAGGGTAGGCTAGGCCTATTCAACAGTGAACTGAGACCACAGAATATTTTACGATTTAAGAAGGCAATATGATTGATCCACCACAATCTAGTTAAGCCGACATGCATTCACTGCCCAAGAACGTGATGTTCCTGGGTTTCCAGGATTCGGTCAACATAAAAAAACTAAAAAATAAATTAAACTTGCTGATTAATGGGTTCAAGGAACCAGCCTTGTCTCAGCTCAAATTTTATTTTAAGTTCACGTCAAGATCTTTAAAATAGCCAAGGCTACTCAGTTTTTCTCCCTTAGGTTACTTATTTTATTTCACATTAAACTTTAGGCCTAGGCCTACAATCTTCTTGAATTTCCCCTTGGGGATCAATAAAGTATCTATCTATCTATCTACAACTAGGCTCCATCCATCCATCCTAATATTATATATACACAGTGGCGATTCTAGACATTTTTAACAAGGGTGGCACTAGTGAGGCACTGATTCAAGGGTGGCATGAGGCAAAACATCCAGATAAACAGAAACAGGCTCAAGATGTGAAATTAGCACAAATACATTAGGGAAACCAGATGCAGACACCATACTCATAAATTGAAGGACAAAAAAACACAAATGCCTTACTCTCACATAAAATGTCTTTGTATTTGAATTAAATTTAATACAAACATATTAAAGTTAATTATCTAAGTTGTCTGTCACTGGGCTATGCTGTTCTAAAACAAATTCCATCATGGGGACATTAAAATATAATCAATTTTATTATATTACTGTAAAGGAAGATATACAAAATCTTGAGATATTTAAAGTTCTCAAAAAACTTGAGGTTGGTATGAAGGAGTGTATTGTGGATGTGTGCAAACATTGTGCACGTTGCACATGGTGCAACTTCTTGCAGGGCAACCACATAACCGGTTCCATGTGTTTTGAATTGGATGACTTCCATGTGTTTGAATTGGATGACTAAAGTTCTAAGAAACTTATCTCCCTGAATCTCAATATTCTGATCACAACAACTCTGGGCAAATTACAAGTCAGCACTAGTGCTGCATTCATTGTTTTGCACTTTTATAATCACATCACCAAAAGTAGGTTATTGGTTTTACCAAAATAATTTGGCACTATTTTTAAACTACAAACCTATAAAGTATTTTGATACAAAATATGATGCCATTTTTTTCCAACTAAATAAAATAAAAATGACAACATACTATTTTGTATTTTACACACATGTATCAGACATACTGCCTATCCCTGGCTTTTGTTGGCTGCAGCAACTCAAGCTAGGTAGTACTGATTGTTTTGTGTTTGTTTTGTGTTTATGTTAGTTTTGATCCAATTTGACAGCTTTGCTATGTTGCCCACCCAAAATTTCTACCAGCCCACCCAAATATAGTAGCCTAGCCTAGGTTAGAACCAGCCCTGCCCTGCATGGAGACATATTTTACGATAATAATGGACAAAATGTTAGCAAAACTTTAGGTTTTTGTTAACAGAATCTCCCGACCCTCATTCATCTATTTGCGTAACAGCCCACATTCTGCCTTCAATCCAGCGAGTGAAATAAATGTTTTAAAGCTGTCATCGTCACAGGCACGATTTTTAGGCTACCTCTGTTAAGCCTACACAAAGTTGCGTATTAAGGAGTATTTCCTGATTGGGGAAACCTTTCGTTCCGCAGTTCAATTGTGTGCTTGAATAATAAAGGCAAGTGTGTTTGCCACTTACATTTCTGGCGTCTGACACTTCACACTGCTGCAAGTGCATCAAAGAAAGGTCCAGCTGTTAATGGCCAATCGTAGACTAGGATTTGGGGTGGCACCTGGGGTGGCCTATCGAATCTCAAGGGTGGCCTGTGCCACCCGGAGTCACCCCTCTGGCTCCGCCCCTGTATATATATTATACATACATATACATATACATAGCCTAAACATTATGATGCTCCGGACCTTTTTGAGGAAATTTTCCGTAACTTGACCTCGCTGAAGATTAATTGAATACCCCTGTTGTATACTGTATTTTCTGTATTTTGTTTTGTTCTTGACAATTGTCAGTGTCTCTTGAGTGATCAGAGCTAAATGTTTTGGGCTAATTTAGATGTAATATTGAGTCATTGTCTTTGATTTACCGGATTGACCCTAAAGCACTCCTTGTTTACAAATCACTTCAAGGACAAATCCGGTATGAATTGATCCGTAGCTCTTGTTGGAAATCACTGTGTGCTGTTCATAGGAAAAAGAAAATGTGGCACAGCCAATTCTGAGTTATGGACAGGGAAGTATAGCCCAGAGCCGTTATAGAAGTACTTTTTGGTATTCCTGACATAATGCAGGGTAGCCGCTGGGTCTTAAAAGTCTTTAAAAGCGGTCTTAAATGTCATGTTCCTTAATTAAGGTCTGAAAAGTCTTAAATTCCATTGCCAAAGTCTTAATTTTTTTAAACGAAGGTCTTCAATTTTAATTATACTAGCCTGCAAGCAAGGTGAAATGGGGGAAAAACTAGCCTGGCGGGCCATCCTATATTATTGAAATGTATAGTCTGGAATCGAGCCATTCACCTCGCTTAATCCAAGGTAAGGCGGGCAGAGAATTGTCTTTCAAACTGCCTAGGCATGCAATAGGCCAGCTTACGACCATATCCATTATCCGGTCGGCAAAGCGGCAAATACATCCTTCTTGAAAGGAATGACTTAAGTGCATTGTGTTGCTCAACTTTCAAAAAAGCACAAGTCCAACTCCTCCAAAGTTGACTTAGCGCCGATTCAAACAACCGCTCTTACCGTTTGCCATAGCCACCTTCCTTGTTGTTCACTGTCTTGGGACTGTAGCCATCCTGTTAAGCCCGCCTTAAGACTCTCTAACATAATGGCTGTGATTGGATGGCGTCCACGGCGTCAGCCAATAGAAATCCTATGGTTTGATACTAGGCGGTACAGGCTGAGCAAATTAATTTGCCGCGCTTAGGTGCTTCTAGATTTCTATGCTAGGAAAAACAACAACAATGTGAAAATTCAACAGGGGTTGATTAACATCAGAGATCGTCTAATTTAGTGTTGAGCTCCTTGCTAACTAATTCTGCTAGCTCAGGTCATGTATGTCATTCGTAATTAGTGCTAAAATCATTATTGAACATGATCCCTTCTATGAACTTGATAGTTTTTATTTACATTTATTTTATCTAATGACAGACAACAATGAATTGCATCCACATATCCTTATGCATTATATTGCAACTATTATTCACTAGCCTAAAACCGTGAGACTGAAGGCTACAGTAATTACTCCACGTATTTCTTAAAGTGACAAACACTCAATTACACCTAGGCCTACACACCACATTAAAATTTGCCAAGGTGTAATAGTTTAAAAAAATAAATATTAAGTATTCAAATGACTAAATATGTTTAGCAATTAAGCAGATTAATAGTAATTATGCAGATTAAAAATACTATACATTAACTGTACACTTTATATGAATTTGAAGGTATATGAAATAGAAACATATGAAATAAGCCATAATTTTCCGTGTGTGGGGAAAAGAGTCAAACAGAATCTAGGATGCCCACTGGTGTGAATGATAACACTATATTCAATATTACTGATGATGTCAAAGGTGGTCTGGGCCCCCCAAATCAAATACATTTTTTAAGAATTATCAAGAAGTATCGAAATCAGAATTCTTGATGTGGTATCGGTATCGAAACAATAATTTTAGTATCGTGGCAACTACACTAGTCTAATTTCTTAGGATATCGCCAAACAATACTTTGGGTTTTCGCGCGGCAGCAATGAATCAACATAATCAGTGAAAGGAGAGGACAGCACATCATGGGGAAGTGTTGTTTTAATTGTCATTATGGATTTGATCTGGTGTTTTACAACCGCATAATGGGTGTGATGTAGGTCTTAATTTTTCATGTAAGTGGTCTTAAAAAGTCTTATTTGGGGTGGTCAAACCTGAGGAAACCCTGTAATGGAAAGAAGATACACTGAATAGGGCTTAGTCCAACCAAACAAGGTTTTGCCTAGTGGTAAGCTGGATAGGGGTTAATCCTAGCCTGACAATACAGTTTACTCCACTAGATGAGGTGAGGGAATTCAACAAACTTGTTTAAGCTTGACAAATATATCAATACAATCTGTTTTCAATTGGGCAACATATAGCAAATGTGAGTGGTAGCCATCACATCCCCATTCTGTGTTTAAGTGATTAATAAGGTGTGTCTGATCTTTTGTGCTGTATCAAAATTCCCACAGTTATGAAAAGCAGGCGGTCAAACAAATGTCTTACTTTGTATTTTTTGAGTGGCTCACAAACTAACAATGTTCTATTTTCTGCTCTTCTCTCCCTCCTCCCTTTGGTTGGTTCCACCACCAGGATAAAAGACACAGATTGACCAGCCCACACTTTCATCCACCATTGTACACAGTATGGCAAGCTTTGGCACAAGTTCAGTTTGTTTATGTTATTGTTTATTAGTTCATTTCTCCATGTTGTATGATTTATAGATAGACTTAAATTGTCATTGTGCAGTTGGTCCGTTACAATGCAATTTTTTGTGCAGCTTTTAAAAAATAATACTCACATACACACACACACAAAAAAAATAAAAATAAGAATACACAATTTTTTAAAAAGAACATATCAAGGCATTAACATGCTTCCATTGTTTGAAGTCCATTTTAAAGTGCAACTGTGCAAGCTCCCATTGCTTAAAGTCCATTTTTAAAAAGTACAACTGTTTTGCTTTGTTTTATAAAATAAAAGTTTGAAATGCTATGGAGTGCCCTGTTTTTTGACCCTCAAACTGATATCTCAATTGTAACTCCTACTTCTCAACAGTTTCTCATTGCAATGTCTCCTCATTTGCTCTATTATTTCTCCTAAGGAGAAACAAGTTGTAAATGAGACTACACTCAAACATATAAGAGATCTCCCATATTTCTCCTGCTTCTCAAACTAATATCTCTTATGTGACTCCATCTGCTCTATTATTTCTCCTAAGGAGAAACAAGTTGTAAGTGAGACTACACTCAAACATATAAGAGATCTCCTGTACTTCTCCTGCTTCTCAAACTAATATCTCTTATGTGACTCCTACTTGTCTTATTGGTATGTGTCTCATCTTTTGCTTGTTTAATTCTCCTAAGGCAAAATTAGGAGAAATAATTGTGACAAAAGTAATACTTAAATGATCCTTAAAAGAGAATCACCATTTTGCCTCCTTAGCAACAGAAGGGATACAAATGAGAAGCAAAAGTTTCCTCTGGGTCTCCTTCAGCGCTGCACAAGCTCTGGTAGCGTTGTTATGAAAATATGACTAGCTTGGGTCTTGAACATATGACCAGCTTGGGTCTTGAACATATGACCAGCTTGTGTCTTGAAAAAATGGACTGAGCTTGAGCAAAGAGTGCTAGTGCCCCGGCTGGCCAGACAAGCCTGGCGGGGCTCACAGACGACACGGTCCAGCCTGTGCCCTGTGCGTCCATGACTCATCTATTCAACTGGCCATTCGTTTGCTGATGCACCAGCATTCGAGAGATGCAGTTGCTAAGCAAGAAGAAATTGCCATGGTGCCTGCTCTATCTCTCTCTCTTTTGCTTGCAAAGGCTTCCATTTTCAGGGCTATGCTATACGAATAAATGGCGTGTTATTTATTATTTTTATTTGAAGGGGAGCCTGTCATAAAATCAAACATGGACTCCAGCTCTGCGCTCATAAAAAAGGTCTCCGTGGCGACAGCGTGCGGGCCCTCTGACAGCAGTGGCCAATCAAGGCGCAGAGAGGTCAGTTTATATAACCCTGTCTGAGCAGCATGACTTACAGCTAGGATTCCGATGCTCCTTTAATGGGGCTCAAGGCTCCTGCTGTAAAATGCTCACTGCTTCAAGGAGCTGGTTATGGGCACTATAGATGTGTGTGTGTGTGTGTGTGTGTGTGTATGTATTTGTGTGCGTGTGTGCGTGCATGTGTGTGTGATGGGGTGCGGGTGCTGCTAAAGGTTTGTTTGTTTTTTCTCCACGTTTATAACGGATGTGCTATTCTGTCATCCCTTCCATTTACAACCAAACAGACAGTTAACTTGTCTGATCTGTAGCTACCAATTATGCCAGCCGTCTATTCTCTTCAATTCCTCCTCTCGTCTCAAACTGCACGTGCTGTGCTGTGCTGTGCTGTGCGTTGGGAGATAATGCTGTATAGGGGCTATTCATGGCCAATTTAACACGCACACAAGTTAACCTCCCGACTCCTACCTGTTGCCCCGTGCACCTAACCGTATTTAGATTTCACTCGCAGTGCCAGCAGGCTCACACAAGGGCGGGCCAGAGCAACAGAGCGGCCCTCAGCCGGCGCCTCTCAGCACCACTTCACTGGATTGCTGCGAGACGCGGCTTCAATGGGAGATGAACTTCGGAGTTTAATTCCATCTGCTTGCATCCACCCCCACACACACTGGCAGACACACACACACACACACACACATACACATGCTGACACATACGCACAAACTCGCACGCACACACTCACACTCAAGCTTACACACACACGTACGCTTTCTTGACAATATGCTGTTATGAATAATCCTTGACAATGTGCTTTTCCCTCCAGATGGTTTACCTCATGAGCAAATAAAGAGCATGTACACAGATATTACGCTGCTTTAAATGCACCACCCTTTTCACATGAGTGGGCTGAGCAAAAGCACTGTGGCACTGTTTCTACATGCTACTTTCTGCTTTTCTGTTGTCTTTCACAGTCATTTTAAACATTGACACGTTTCTGAGTTTTTGAATGAGTTAGATAGATAGATACTTTATTGATCCCCAGGGGAAATTCAAGGTCTCAGCAGCAGCATACGTACAACACAAACACATTCTTTAACAGCAGAAAGAGTAATTAAAGTATATAATATAAAAACACAACTAAGCAGTAAGGACAGTAGAAGATAAAGAATATGCTAAATATACTAAAATACAAATTATACTAAAATACAAATTATACTAACACTTAATACAATATATAAAAATATACTAAAATACAAATTACAAAAATACAAATAAAAAAAAAAAACACTTAATCTAAATCAATTCTAAAAACAGTATCCACATAGTTGTGATTAATAAATCAGAGGCGCTTGCAATGACTGAGGCAGGGACTGAGCCTGTGATTCTCTGTGCATAGTAAGGTATGGTAAGGTGCTCTAAGGTGCTCTGTGTCATGGTGGTAGTGCAATGGTGATAGTGGTCATGGTGATAGTGCAAATGAGTAAGTCAACAGTGCAACAATGCAGAAGTAAAGTAAAGTAAAGTCTATATATCTATATATTTAACTAGTTAAGAAAATGTATAAGTGTGGCCACAGTTCGGCTGTGGCATGGAGGGGGTTATGCATATGTGCTGATGTGCTAATATAGCAAACAGTGAGGCATAAAGACAGTGGTACAAGTGGCTAGTGGACAGACAGTACCAAACATGGAGGGGGTGAAGAGGCAGACAGACTATGCAGAGAAGTCTATCTCTCCTCTTCCCTTAAGTGAGGCATTGAACAGTTCAATGGCCCTGGGGACAAATGACTTTCTCAGTCTGTCAGTTGTGCAAGGCAGTGGCCGGAAGTCTCCAGCTGATCAGGCTCTTCTGCTTAACAATAGTGCTGTGGAGTGGGTGACACTCATTGTCCAAGATGTTGATCAGTTTGTTCAGGGTCCTTTTGTCAGATAGTGAAGTGATGCACTCCAGTTCAGCTCCAACTAGAGAGCCAGCTTTCCTTACCAGCCTGTCAATTCGCCCCACATCCTTCTTCCTTGTGCTACCTCCCCAGCATACTACTGCATAGAAGAGGATGCTGTAGTATGCTGGGGAGGTAGCACAAGGAAGAAGGATGTGGGGAAAATTGACAGTTAACAGTCATATTCAAATTTGCAGTGGTCTCTTAATTTTGAATATGACCATCAACTCATTCGGATGTCACTCAGCAACTGTAGGATGACATCAGAAAAATGAGCAGTGTTCTCTTAATTTTTTCCAGAGCTGTATATATAATGCATCATTTATTGTTGGCACTACCAATAGGTGATGGAGATCTGAGATGTGGTTTGCTGTGAGTGCTGTGTTCATGGAAGACTTGCGTTGCGTTGTACAGTACAGTATGTGCAGTGTACACAGGCTGGCACTAAATCCACTTTGTAAATGGATTTGTCACTGTATCCGCCACGCAACGGTTCCCTGCCAGTGAGGCATCTCTCTCTGTCATGTCATGGTGTCTGAGAGTGTGCCCAAAGCCTCTAACATGGTTTGTTAATCACACACACCCCTTGCCACAAGATGAGGGCTTCCCACACTTAACCACAAGCAAGTTTAGGCATACAGTTTAGTTTCACAGGTGTAACCAAGCACGCAACCAAGATTACACATATACACCTAGATATATGTGGACATGAGCACACACACACACACACACACACAAACACACACTGAAACACAAATATGATATATTTTCTAATAATCTCCACTTGCTACAAAACACATAATATAATACAATGCATTGTATTTGCAGAAAATGTGAGTTTGTGTGTGTGTGTGTGTGCGAGCGCGTGCTTGTATGTGTGATGCTGATCATTTCCTTGTGGTTTAATCCGCTCCTCTCCGTCTATATCCTTTCCTTCCTGCACGTTTCTCGAATGATCCAATTTGCTTTGTTACTCTCCTAAATTCCGAATCAGTGTATAACGAAATGCGAGGGCACGGTGTGCCGAGACGGCCTCGGGGAAAATAACACACTTTTCCCAGGCTCGCTTTTTTCCACGCACAAAGCCCGTCTTTCCCACGAAAAGACACGAATGCCTCCCCGTTCATTTCACATGCAAATTGATTAAGAAGTAATAGGCGGCCCAGTAAAATATCACCAGCAGATCAGCAACCTCTTACTGACAGTAATGAGACCTGAGGCTGCACACAGGCACTTATTAGTGTGATGCCCTGTTGGTAATCTGGAGTCATTTCCCCCATGTAATGCTCCATTGTTTTGCGCATCCGATGAGGAATATAAATCAGCCTCATTGATATCGCGTCCCCACGGCCTAGTGACTCCACTGTGGCTACCAATCTGACACCGCCTCACCTCCTTTGCACGTTTCTCTCTTTCACCGGCCCTCTGTCTGTGTCTGCCTTTTACTCTTTTTTTCCATTGCTCCTCAGGGAATGTTCCTTCCTTTTTTCATTCATTTCCTTTCTACAAGTCCTTTCTTGTTTTTGTCTCAAAATGCCTCGCAACCCCCACACTACTGTGGGCGATGTCAGTGAACTCCTCAAGGAGACTGAGGCTGCTCTTATGGGGTGAGAGGAGATGAAGCACGCACTATTAAAGCTGCGTTCACCAACCAGCCCAATTCCACAAATAAACTCAACAGAATAGCGCATGGTGTGTATATATATTTAGTAGAGATGCACCGATTTATCGGCTGGTGACCGGAATCGGCCGATTTTCACGTGATCGGCCATGACCGGAGACCGGCCGGTCAGTCTGACATACGCCGATTTTTTTTTGCCGGTCAAATGCACCCGGGCGCCGCATGATTAACATCGCGCAACATCAGCATCACACGTGCACACTGAACGCATATGTAGGAAACCTCGCGAATTAACATGTCAGCTGTTTGGAAATTCTTCAGTGTGTGTGAAGAAGATAACAAATTTGCAATGTGCAACACATGCAAGGAAAAAGTAGGGCGTGGAGGGACGACACCAAAAACCTTTTGCACAACGAATTTGATCCGACACTTGAGACAACATCACTCAGCTGAATTTGCAAAGTTTGAGGAAGCTAGCAAAGGCCAACACTCAGGGGCTAAAGGTAAACATCAAGCTCAAACTAGCACTGGGACATCCACAAATCAGCAACCTTTGTTAGCTTTGTTCAGCAAGAAAAAGAGTAAAGGCATAACTGGAAAGATCATGGAATTCATTGCGCTGGATGACCAGCCGTTTTCTGAGGTTGAAAATCTGGGTTTCAGAAATCTCATGAACTATCTGAGCCCAAAATATGTCATACCAAGTCGACGGTATTTCTCAGATGTTGCGCTAAAAGAAATGTTTGACAACGTGTCAAAACACACTCGCAGCATCTTACATGCCAATCCCAATGCAGCGATTAGTTTTACAACTGACATTTGGACGTCAAATGTGAGCCTGATGTCCATGCTAAGCCTAACTGCACAGTGGGTAGATGATGACTTCCAACTACACCAAGTCATGTTACAATGCCAATAGATGGTCGGGTCCCACACTGCTGCCAATCTGGCCTTTGCATTCGATAGAATGTTACAACATTGGGGAATCGACAGGAGTAGGGTGCATGTAGTGTTGCGAGACAATGCAAGGAACATGGTGAAAGCACTGAATGACGCCAACTTGGCTAATTTGCCCTGCATGGCGCACACATTGCAGTTAGCAGTGAACGAGGGTCTGCTGTCCCAACGAAGCATCATTGACATAGTGAAAACTGGGAGGAAAATTGTTGGACATTTTAAACACTCACCACAGGCCTACTCGCTATTTCATGATATCCAGGAACAGCTCGGTCAAACAAGGAAGCGCCTGCAGCAAGATGTCATCACAAGATGGAACAGTACTTTCTATATGCTAGAATCGCTGATTGAGCAGAGACGTGCGCTAGGGGCATTCGCTACGGAGAATGACCTGCCGGCCACTTTCACTATGCACCAGTGGGGGTTAATTGAGAACGTGCTCACTATCCTCGCTCCTTTCGAAGAACTTACAAAAGAAATAAGCTCATCGACAGCAACAGCTGCAGACGTCATTCCAGCCATCACCGTGCTGAAACGGCTTTTGGAGAAAAGAGCTACTACAGACTTCGGAGTGGGCACTACAAAAGCCACGTTGTTGGAGGCAGTTCAGAGAAGGTTTAGTGACGTTGAGAAGGAGCCCCTTTACACGTTGGCAACAGTTCTTGACCCGAAGTTGGTTATTTATTAAAACATTTATTTATGTATTTATTTAGACTATGAATTTATTTTATTAATAAATGAATGAATGAATATACATAGGCCTATCATATAGTCTGTTAACTGATTTCTTAAATCCTTCTTTTTTTGTTTGTGCAATAGGTACAAGAATTGCTACTTCTCCAATGAAGTGAAAGATCAAGTGAAACAGGAGCTTCTGACTGCACTGCAGAGGGAGACCAGATGCCCACCAGAGGAACCAGCTGCTGAGGCATCCACGGCTCGTGGACCTGACCCAGAGGAAGCACCGCCAGCCAAAAAGCCACGTAGCTTACTGTTTTCAGTTCATGACGAAATTCTTAAGGAAAATACTGAGGTGGAGCAACAACTGGCCAGCCCCTTGTCTGTGCAGGTACAGAGCTACCCGTCAGAGGCGCCCATTGGCAGAAGTGAAAATGCATTGACCTACTGGAGGATCAACAAAGATTGTTTCCCTGCACTTGCTCCACTTGCCCGAGCTTACCTCTCTGCACCATGCACAAGCGTTGACAGTGAGCGCTTGTTTAGCCTGGCTGGATATGTGGCAGATGAGAGAAGAAACGGACTATCTGGTGACAAAGCAGAAATGCTTCTGTTTGCAAAGAAAAACTTGCCATTGATGTACAAGTGATTGCAATAGGCCTGTGTGTGTGTGTTTTGAGAAATATCTTTATATTGCAAGACAATATTTTATTATTATTATTTGTTGTTTATATATTTTTTTATTGCCATTACCTGTTTTCCCTGTTTTCATACAGAACTTTAGTTTGCTAAATATATCACAATTTTTAGTTGGATATTGGATATGAAAAGAAAGAAATGGTTCTTCCATAACACTGCACTTTAGATGTGTGTGAACTTCCCACACCAGGAGTAATTTCTATAGTTCTGTTTTTATAGCGATAGCGATTATCTGTTCAAAAATGTTTCTGTGGTTAGAAAAAATGAAATCGGAATCGGCTAAAATCGGTATCGGCAGGTCAAACTCAATGAAAAATCGGAAATCGGAATCGGCCTGGAAAATTGTAATCGGTGCATCTCTAATATTTAGATATATAAGATGTCATATACACAACTTTATCGAGTAGTCCTTCTCGTAATGGGGTTATTTTAAAATTTAATAATTTAGTCTGTGAAACTATAGCTCATATACTTCATGCAAGATGAATAATGTCGTTATGGATTTGTTATTTTGACTTATATTCATTGAGCAACTTATCAGTGCTAACGTTATTCGACAATACTGTACAAGATATGGAGTTCAAGCTAACGCTAACGTGGTCTTCTATCTCTGTATGAAGACTCCGAGATCATCAGGTGATTCAACATTCGGGTTTTCCCGGCAGCAACGTCACAACTCTGACGTTCGGTAACTGACCGACATACGTGAAAGGCAGAGCTAGAATTTCAGGTATGTCCCTCCTTGGCTAATGTATTCTAAAGATGGAGGCCGTAACATGGCTGCCGCCATACAGGCGACTCACTCGTATGTATTCGGAATGGCAGATTCTACGCTTACGAGAATACTTGATTTGTTGGTGGAAGAAATTAGACATGAATGAGCACATATTTGTGAAAGAAAACATAAGAATCAACCAAAAAATTACACAATGTACCTTTTAAAAAGCATTAAAATTACATTGTTTCATCATTTGTGCACACAGGTTTACACAGAGTGATGAATACCCCTACATCTTCACTTCTAAGAGACCCTGCCTCTCTGGGCTGCTCTTTTTCATCACAATCTTGTTGCCAGTTATCCTAATTAGTTGTGAAACATTCCTCCTTTTGTTTTCTTTATCATTACACACCTTTTCCAGCATTTTGTTGTCCCTGTTCCACTTTTTTTTTTAAACATGTTGCTGGTATCAAATTCAAAATTAACATATATTTTCCATGAAATAGTCAATTTTGTAATTTTCAACATTTGATATTTTGTCCTTTTTTCAACTAAATATGAGTTTAAGAGATTCATTCTGTTTTTATTCACATTTTACTCAATGTCCCAACCTTTTCTGTTTTGGGGTTGTATATGTATGTCTGTGTATCACTTGAACAATAAACAATGAACTACAGATCAGACAAGAAGGATGAGCAAATTTTAGCATCTCATGACATCCTGTTTGCTTAAAGGAGAATTCCGGTGTGATATTGACATAAAGTATGTTGAAACATGATACAGAGTGTGAACGTATGTCTCATAGCCCATCTCGGCTTGTCCCCTGCACTCCAAAATCTGGCGCTAGTTAGCCGATGCTACCAACAGCTTTTTTCAATAGTGGTGCTTCTTCGCATCGGGCTAGCCATGCAAATAAATCACTGTTTTACACCATTTACGAGGCTCAATGTATCTCCACACTTCATTGGTAGACTTCCGAGGGCCCTGACATTTAAAACGAGACATTGAGAACTTTGAAAAAACACTGGTAGAGCTAGCACAGAGCTATTGCAGCCTATTCACTGTATGCTTAAGCTGCTCACTCAAGACCTCAGGAGATGCAGATGTGCAATCTTCTGATTATATTGGATGTGTTATTTCCATTAGAGTACATTTATCTTTACCAGAGACTTTCTAATAAGGAGACACAGCACTCAAAAATCCTTACCTTGTAACGGCAATATGGCAGTTGTCTAGACACATCCCACCACTTCCGCGGCAAAAAACTTTGCAAAAAAGAACGCAGTGTCTTTACCCACTATTTACACTGCAAACACATCATTGCTGCATTTGTTTTCCTAAGGTGGTTAAGAACAACTGTGTGCCTACAAGACAACAATAGGCCATTTATCTCTGCCATCATGAATCCTGGATCCTACCCCGACTCTCTCTCCCTCTCGCTTCCGGTCATTCTCCACTGTCCTATCTCATTAAAAGGCATAAAAAGCCCCAAAAAATAAAATAGAATCTCTCTGTAATCATTACCTGGTGCACTGCATGTGATGTGTGTTTGTCTTTACAGACAAGGCCATGACTTGAACTGAATCTCATGAGAGTCATGTTGATGTTGAAGATATCGGGCCCTAATTTACTACATACTATTATGTGGCATATGGGAGCATTGAGCATTTTGCTGGGTTTAATTTAACAAGAAGATTCCTTGCAGTTACAGTCATGCAGAAAAAAACAAAGCTGGGGAAAAGTTGCTTTGAGTTGTTTAGCTGTGTGTATAATTTGATTAATGGCTGCTCGGTTTGTGAATGATTATCCTAGAGTGCCCGTTATCAATGGCTCTGCCACTCCGTCTCCCAGCACCCAAGTATTTAGAGTGAGGAACGGCACACACACACACACACACACACACACACCCACACCACCACTGCCCCAATATTTACATTTGCATACTAACAGGGATGGACCATTTCCGAAGGTATCTCATTTCCAACACACGCGATTAGACTGCAAGAGCCGGACCAGGATGTGTGGTACGTCTCAAGCAAAAACACACTTCACACATACACACACACACACACACACACACAGAGACAGGGAGACAGGCTGTAATTAATTCCGTCCCACATATGGCACGTTGATAAACGCACCTCATCCCATTAATCAGTGGCACAGGGAAATGGGACAATATTAGGTACGTGCTTTGATTGACAGTTTAATTTATTACATGGAGCAGCCGTTCACGAAATGAAAAGAGCTGAGCTTCCGTTAGCCACACACGAGCCCAGAGAACACACACACGCACACACACACACACACACACGAGCCCAGAGAACACACACACGCACACACACACACACACACACACGAGCCCGGAGAACACACACACGAGCCCAGAGAACACACAGAGAACACACACACACACACACACAGTAAAGTCTGATTGAGAGAGGAGTTGGGGTAAGGGGGTGGGGTTGACTTTTGGGAGAGGATCTCACTGCAGGTGCATGGGTGCGGATAAATGTCACCACTAAGCCCTTTTACAGAGGCTCCTGTGTCTGTGTGTGTGTGTGTGTCTGGGGGTTTGGCAGGTGGAAACTCATAGAGAGCTCTCTGTGGCTCTAGTCCTGTGATGGTGCCAGCCTATTGCTAAACACCACATTCTAAGTCCAGCTCAGTTACAATCACAGCAATGGCTTTCCCCTCTCTCCACTCTCTCTTCCTCCCTCTAGCTCATGCTCTCTCTCTCCCTCTTGTCTTTCTTGCCTCGTTCTCCTCTGGCTGTCTCTCCTCTGCCTTTTGCTCGCGTTGCATTAGTGTGCCAAGAGGAGCTGGGCTGCTTGAATGGAGGACTAATTCAATCAGCAGAGAGTACGCCGCAGTCTCTGGACGTCTGACCTCCATTGGAGGACTCTATTTCCATTTGGAAACAGAAAGGAACAAATCCTCTCTCATCCTTCCTCTCATCTTAAGAGGAACGAGTTGTTTTTTCTCTCTCTCTTTCTAGCCGGCTTAATGCATTCTGTCTCCCTCTCTCTCCACTCAAATGACTGGGGTTGGCTGACAGTAGCCGTTGTAATAAAACTGTGGAAAGCATCAGTTGAGAGATAAGAACTTGTCTGTGTAATGTGCGTATGGCAATAAAGTATTTAAAATGGCAGAGGATGCCTGGCAGAGAAGACCTGTAAGGAGACTCTGAACCATCCGTATGTGAAGCCTTGTAGCTTTGCATCCATAGCACTCAATGGTTCTCTTGCAATGGCACACTCCAATTTGCAATTCTGCTGCAACTTAAATGAATTCCCTCATCTGTTCACACCTCAGTGTTAAAACACCACACCTGTTTCTGCTTTTATCTCCCCTCTGATAGGATCTGCTTTAGTTCAGGTCCGTAGGTGCAGTATGCTACAGATCGCAATGCAACGCTGGGCAGCGCTAGGCTACTAGGCTCCACTGCAGCAGGTGTTTCGAGTAGCAGGGGCCTTCCTCTATTGTTTACGACGCACATCCCGAATGTGGGCCACAGCTGTCGCCTGGCACGGCGCACCCAGCCAAACGCAGAAGCTCATTCTATCATCTCAAACTTGCTGTGAAATAATGCATAAGCAATCTGTGTGCTGTGTGCTCTCGCTCGGCTCATTGCTGTCTACGCGATGGCGGGTCCAGTCGGCACCACTGCCCAGGTCAAGGCGCTCGCCGGTGTCTGGGCCGGTTAAATCACATTATACGGATGGGACGCCAGGTGACTAATTCTATTGAGGCCGACTTGGGAGTGAGACATGATGCTGTCTGGAACATAGAGACAAACACACACGCACGCATGCACGCACACGCACACACACACACACAAGCAGTGCAGACTACAGGAACAAAAGCATTTCATTACAAAAGCATTTCAAAAGGGGATGCGAGGTCAAAGGTGCCTGTGCTATTCCCCGCAGGGCTTTCACGCTCTCGGTTGCTGCACACTCCTTCACCTCAATAACAAGTATGGAGCTACACACACACACACAACAGGGAGCACATCTGTGGAAATCACAGGAAACAGCAGGGATGCAGGGGTAAATGATGGAGATTTCTTAAGGAATATTAGACGATGGAGGGAGAGAGAGAGAGAGAGTCAGAAAGAGAGAGGAGGGTGGGGGGTGAAGCTGAGAGGTAGAGGCAAGAGGCAGGATATTTTCACAGTAGGCGAGCTCTGTGTGTGCCACAGGTTTCCTGGGTCTTGGCAGCATCTCTCTGCCTTAGCCCATCTCTGTGTTTTAATTTAATGTGGGGAAAAGGCACAAGAAGCCTGCATCTTTTATTATTAAACAAGCTTATTTCATTATTTAGGAGGTGTTATTTTCCGCCTGGCTGACTGAGCACACGCTGGCCAGCCACCAACTGGTGACTGAGAGAGAGATCCGTTTGAGGGAGTCAGAAACTCTCCGTCTCTCTCACTCTCTCTCTCTCTCCAGCCGATACCACACCACCTCCACACCACCTCCTGGGAGGCGGCACGGGAACGAGGCTGATGCAATCAACACAACGGAGGGCATGTGAAGTTACTGTACACACCATACCATATTTGCATATTAAGTACACACACACACACACACACACACACACACAACACATACACACTCATATTCACACAGAAACACACATAATTAGATACAAAAATTAGATGCAAAACAAAGACACACACACACAGTGACTGTTACACACACACACACACAAGCACACACATACACACTATCGCAGGGAGAGGGTGAGAAGGCTGAGAACACCACAGCCATTTCCCAATAACATGTGAAACTCGGGGGCCCGTGCCACAGCATGCCAGACGGCGACGGGCGGCTGCTCATTGACTGACACTCTATTCATGTCATGTCATGTCGCCGCTTATCGTCCGAGAGAGAGACAGAGAGATAGAGGGGCCCCGGTTAAGCCGTTGCAGTTTCACAGCAGGAGAGTGATCTGCGCTGGAGCATGGTGCGACTGTGACTGCAGCTCCCTGGACCTGTTACATTACATCCCGTGCTGCACACCTCATGAGCTTCACCCACTGAGCAGTGTTGTGAAGCCAACATGTCAATGGCTCCATTTTCGCTGTTCCATAATTTACGAAGCAAGGGCATTACTTTCCACCGTCAAGTGAGCAAGTTTACTCAATGTATTGGTTAGCTGTCGTTCTGACGCGATGCTATCATATCCAGGCGAGCAGTGGCTTCAGCTAGCACCATGCCGTGGAGCTCTCTTTCTGCTTTGAGACTGAACGTGCCCAAGGCTTTCCTTTCCCAATTGATTTAGCATATTTATCATCAGTACATATGGAGCTGAATCCCTTTTTCGGTTATGAGAATGTGTGGCATTGGGTGTGGATTATGTGCTTTACCGCACAAAGCAGATAGAGGGAAGACGCATCTCAGTCTTTGTTTTGCTTTGTTTTGTGATCATCAAAGTTGAGGGAAATGAAATGTTCGACTGACAGAACAACACTCCTGCTTCATTTGTTTTTTTTTGTGAGTTTGACGATTTGATTGGCCCCTCAGATGTTTTACCGCACAGTGAAAATCTCCGAGTTAATTAGACGATTTGGCGCAGTCCCATCTCCCGATCCCTGGCGAATGATGTGCAATCCGCGTACCCTGATCCACAGGACCACCGCAGACGCTTTTGGCAGATGTCCTGCTATCATCTGGGCTGAGCTTATTATCCCTTTCTGCAGAGCAGGCCCAAATTACTCTGTGTGTGGGTAAGCTCGTCGGCCCTGTGGACTGTGGAGGATACAATGCAGATACGTGTGATATAAAATAAAAACTTAACTGTGGTCATATCTGTCCGTGAGCCGTAACTAAAGTTTCTCTCCGAAGGTTTTATTTAAACCCTGTGTTTTTCTGTTGTTAGATAGGTTTCATTTAAACCCTGTGTTTTTCTGTTGTTAGATAGGTTTCATTTAAACCCTGTGTTTTTCTGTTGTTAGATGTTTGTGTTTCATCAGCCTCTTCCATGCGAGGCCCAGACCCCGAAAGCCACAGTTGAAGTTGACCCAATATCTCCAATCGTGTGAGGAGAGCAATATGAAACAGTCTGGCGTACGCGCAAGACTGCGTTATCACCCGCACCATGGGAAAGACCCTAAAGAGCACTTCATCCTTATCAGCGATCTGTGCCACACGAGGAACTGTTGCAGTAGATTTGGGTGCAAATCCTCCCTTCCCCATCCCACCTCTCAACCCATTTCTGACGATTGATGTTTGCTTCGAGTGCGTCTCCGACCCCAATCGATCTGCCGGCGCCACTCCGCGATTGGCTGCTATTGAAATATTTAAGCTGCTCCTGTGGATTGCATCTCTGCAATTTGGGGGGCTTTGAAAAGGGGGATTTATTTTCAAAGGCTTGTTTTCTAAAGCGCATACATCCTGCCCGTCTCCCACTGGCTCACTCGCGTTCGCTAATCAGATGTGTAATTAGTGTAATTAAGAAACCACAGGCCAGGCGCGGCTCTCAATACTGTCAGGCTCCCACCCATGCTCCCTGGGTGCTAATTACGTGTATACACTTTTGTCCTTGTGGCTTAGGCACGCAGGCAAAGACACACACACACTTAAACACACACACACACACACACACACACACATACACACACACAACCTGTCGTACTTGATGGGAAGTACAAAGACAAAGATCAAACTTTCTTGATGTTTGGTGATTTAGTTCACCAGGCGAATGTGTTGTGTAACATATGAATGGTGGTTCCACTGACACCACAGGTCCAGCAGGGTGATGAGTGTGTGTGTGTGTGTAAAGTACAGCATACACATCTGAGGCACTGTCCAAAACTAAACTTAGTTGAATGTATGAGTGTGTGTGTGTGTGTGTTTTGTGTGTGTGTGTGTGTGTGTGTGTGTGTGTGTGTGTGTGTGTGTGTGTGTGTGTAAAGTACAGCATACACATCTGAGGCACTGTCCAAAACTAAACTTAGTTGAATGTATGTGTGTGTGTGTGTGTGTGTGTTTGTGTGTAAGATAGTGTGTGTGTGTGTGTGTGTGTGTGTGTGTGTGTGTGTGTGTTTAAGTGTGTGTGTGTGTGTGTGTGTGTGTAAACTTAGTTGTGTGTGTGTGTGTGTGTGTAACAGTCACTGACCCGTGATGATGAAAACAATGGGAGACTTCACTTAGAAAAGATCTCTGTCTTCCTTCGACTCCTGCTCTCCCCCTTCTCTAGCTCTCTCTATATCTATATAGATACAGCATATATTTCTATACCTTCCTCCCTCTCCTTCCCTCCTCCCTTGCTATATATTTCCGAGGAATCTCTCTCTCTCTCTCTCTCTCTCTCTCTCTCTCTCTCAAGCTCTTTTACAACATCATTTACATTCCCCACAGTCAAGCCAGGCCTGTGTGACCCATCTATCACTTCAACTGTGCCCTCAGTGCAGGGCGAGGAGAAATAGAGAGAGAGAGAGAGAGAGAGATAGATCGAGGGGAAAAAAAATCACACTTTAAATAATGAAGCAGCCATCCCCTTTCTGTCAATTAAAATGGTTCGCTTCTGCCCCGCAAGTCCATTGACACAAATCAAATTGAAGTGCTGCTTGCACAAACTGAATGTCAGCTGGACATGGTATAGACTCAGAGTGATGAAAAGGCGTCATCTCCAGTCCACTGCTCTGGCGACTGAGGGACATAAGCTTTTGTGGTCAAAAATGGCAAAGAATGTACAGGTATATAATGTGCAAGATGCATTTGCAACCTACTGTTTCAGGCATTTCGTTTTTGTGTTACTTGCGTGCTATTTTGCATTGCCCAAAATGGCAAAATGCCATGATGCATTGACTGCATTATTATGATATGAGTAAATAGCATATTTGTATTATTAGGAAACAGGATATTTTAATCCAGAGATAAATTATATGTGGCATGTTGGCATTGCAGAAGCATTCGTGTTATTACAACATAACAAAACATGTCTTAATTCAGAGCACTATAAAACATCTCATGTTTGTTTATAAATGACTGCCAAAAGAACTCCCTTTGTTACAAAATGTCAATGCATCAATGATGACAGTATTAAGCTATGTTTTTGTAGCTGTCTTACAATAATGTGTTTGCCTTTGTGTACCCACCCTGCACATGTGCTAGAGCTATTCTCAAACTACAGTTCTCCCATTCTCACCCTTCTTTTCCCTCCATACTATAGTCTGGTGAAAAGGTGAAAGGGCTGGATTCTCACTCAGTTGATGGTTATTACATTTGTTAACTGCCTTCACCTTTAACATCCATTGTCATTGGCGTAGATGTGTTGATTACTGTAATCCACCCCACCATATTATCATGTTAATCAATTTGGCCCCTTCTTGGGAAAGGGGATTTCTGTGACAACATCTACGACGATGCTCACTAATGAGGGTCACTCACATTTCAGAGTAATTATATACTCTCTGTGCCTGCTCCGCTATTAGGTGCATAGAAGAGAAGACGGGAAACATTTTTGAATCAGATAAAGTGCCTTTTTTCCTTTTTATGAAAAGCCTATTACTTAGTGGTAGAAAGCACATCTGTACAGGGCACGTTTCTACAAAGTGGGCTTGATTGAACTGCATAATCACCCAGGACCTCTTTCACAAGTTGGCCGAGTTGGCAGGGTGTGCCTCAATACGTCTCCTATTCCACAGATCCATCAAAAATTACGCACCAAAGAAGCTGTTCGCCGGTTGCTGTAGACTTCCTGCATCTAAACCCACAACAGAGCCCAGCCCTTGGGAAGTTTAATGACTTCCCGTGGCTTGTTGGGTGACTCTTATAGCGTTTCTTGCTGCTACTTTGTTCTTAAACATCACCCTGAGAAAATCTCATTAATTCCCACTTAATTGCCCGCACAGTCAATTCCGGAAGATTGTGAGCCCCGCGCCAAACGAGGAGATAATATCAATATATTTGCAGTCAGACAGGTTCCTCATCTCCTTAACAAGCACACAATCCTAATGTATTCTGGGTAATTAATCATTTACATACACCAGCTGTCACCTGTGGGGTCAGTGTGCTTCTATGTGCCCCTCTTATTAAAATGCTAATCCTGGATGGTGACCCATCCTAGCAGGAAGGGGCATGCCACATCATTAGCAACTTTAGCATAAGCGGCTACATTAACATATGCGACTACGTCTCCATGGGGGCCACTGCACTCCCCAGAAACCTCCTGCTGTGACCACGGCGACTTCGAACGAGAGAGATGGCTGCATGGTTAATACGGAGGTGGTCAGAATAGGTATTCATTCATTCAAATGGCCCACCTCTGGGGCCATTTAAGGGGAGCGCATGGGGCTCATTAAACCAAAATGTGAGTTCTAGACAGCTCTATCAGCCATTGGCGTGTCAATGTGCAGGCATCCACAGTTACCGCTAAGCACTAGCATGCTAATACCAGCCCATCTGTCAAGCAAAAACATGTGACCGCAGTCCACCCTCCGAAAATGGAAGCCCATGCCATGCCCAGCCACAAGGCTGCAGGTCAGCAATTAATGAACAGTTCTGAATTGTATAATGTGTCACTGATTGAGAAAAAATAGCACAAAAGAATGTGCAAAAAAAAAACTCACACTCTGGCTAGCCTATGGGTAAAGCTTTCTCTTTTAGCTTTCATCTCAGCCAGAGAGACTGTACTCCCATTTCTGGGCAGGATTTAATCCGGCGGTTAAAAACTGACAACAAGCGTGTGCAAATTAGCATCAAAATGAGTCTCTATGGGCCGGCCAATTCTCAATTAAGTGCCTTAAACGCGCTTGTTTACTTTTGCCGCTGACGTGCTTGAAACGCCGTGGGGAATAACGTCTCCGCCGCTGCTGTTTCGGAGTTTTATTCCCGTCAGCCGTGGCTGAGCCGGGCCAATCCTGTCCAGTGTTGGGCAAGCTACTTCAAAATCGTAATGTATTATGTATTACTTGTTACTGTCATTTCAAAGTAATTTGTTACATTATAATATTACTGTCTCTGAATTGTAAGGCATTACACTACTATTGCATTACTTTTAAGTTACTTTTACCAAAAAATCTAGAAATATGGATTTGGCATTCTAAATGCAGTTTATTACGCTCAATGCAGCTCATTGCAGCTCATTGCACTTCCAATGGAGGGCGATGTGGTATAGCATAATGACCGAGCTAGGCTTAAAGCTAACAGCAATAGAATGTATAGGCGCAGACTCGAGTCAATAGGGCTGATGCGCGTGGTGGGACAGGCAGGCTACCCAGTCTTTTTTTTTTTGCATTTCTATCCCTTTATTCTCTTTAATTCAAGTTCACAGAACAAAGCTGACATGCACTAAAAGAGCATAGTTTATGCTTTAACAAGAATCAAAAAGATTAGCGTGGCACCGCTCTAGATGTTTTATTAAACTAGATGTACCGCATAGCGGTACAAAATATGACCGCCGCTCAGTCCTGTACATCCGTTCCGCGAAAAGAAATCACACTTCAATTTGTCTCCATATTTTACTCCATCCCCCACTCTTGAAACTTTTGTGTAGGCCTATGCTTGTTTGGCATGCCTGAGTGTGTGTGTGCGGCTGCACAGAAAGTAGCCTACTGGTGCTGAAAAGGTGAATAGATTGTAGAATAGCCAAAGAAGATGTAGCATTGTTATAAAACCTTTAAAATCTCTAAACAATCACAAGTAGGGCAGTTCATCACAGTTCATCCATTGCAACTGGATTGATGAAAGGTCACTTACACCTGTAGGCTACATTGTATTTGGGAAAAGCAAAAGGTATCAGCATAATGTTATTTATTTATTTATTTATTTATAAATAACAAAAACATCTCTGTCAGTTCCATGCCGTTTTCAACAGCTATCAAAAACAAAGGTCATTTTTGGATGAATGGATTTTTTGTGAATGTTTTTTCTTCTACATAAGATTTTAGTCATCTTTAGTTCATACTTTATTGTCAATGCACAAATTAAGTAACAGTGGTCTGAAACGTTATTGTTAATGCACAAATTAAGTAACAGTAGTCTGAAACGAAATGCTGTTTTACATCTAACCAGTGGTGCAAATAACTGACATGTCCAAATGGGCCTTGATGAAATGCGTCGCTAGACTGTTCATACACATTTTAACGGGCCAAAGTTGAAGAGCTGTTGTCCGTTATTGTTCGTGCAAATATAGGCTGATTCATGTTCCCTTGCATTGTGTAACTGAGGTCCATGGCTAGTCTGGCTTTCACCAGACCAAGCTCAATCTTTTAAGAAATCAAAAAATTAATAGCGGGCAGATCAGGCTGGGTTCACCCAGCCTAGTCCATAGGCACCAGATATTGTTTAATTTTCCGATTGAGATATCCACGCTCTGGCTATTCTAAATGCAAAAATGCATCAGGGAGTTATGACAAAACTGTAACTAACAAACTAGATCCTAATAGAAAGCTGTTAGCTCTAAGCTACAGGTAGGTTTATAAGGTACTGTAGGCCTATTTACAACATAAATTGTCAATAGGCTATGCTGGCGACACAAATAAAATCTCCTTTGGAAACCAATGGCTCACGCCTTACAGTATCAAGCGGACTTAAACTGCCATATCGTATGAAAAGTTGTAATAAAATTCACGCAGCTCCATGAGTCAAGGAAAGCGCGAATGAAGTAGCCACTTCTAAATGGGACCCACTACACAGTAGCTTAAGGTGTGTTGCTAAAGCAGCCATAATGAAATGAAGGTGTCATTGTTTGGATACTTCACACGCGTGCTTTTAATTTCACAGACTACAACTACCAAGCTGGAATCAAAGCACATCGATTCTCCTCTCACACCCTGCACGCCCTTAAAACAAAATAAACAGGCGTCTCAGTCTCACGCAGAATGTATAGGCAAAACTGTATCAGACCGGTGTAACGTTGGTAAATCTTCCATTGCACAGAATGATTTTTTGTAGCACGTGCAACAAATGACAGTCGAAAGATACAATTACAGTGCTGCTATCAATTTGCTTTGGTATAACCGCATTTATAGTTTTCTACAAATGCAATCAATCAAATTGGCCTCCATCACTCAACTAACAAAATTACGCCTCACGGTAACATTACCTAGGTCCTTATTGATATTATAAGATTAATGTACCTGCAGTAAAACCAAGCATGCCCGATAAACATAGCAGAATAATATTGCATTTTCATTTTTACCGAGGGGGGCAAATCACATTTGAGTGATTGGGCCAGGTTGATGTGGGCCCTTGAGACCAACATACCATAAAAAGATTCTTCATCCTCAGTGCCATGGTTCAGGTAGTTATTTAGGAAAATTTTTTTTGGGTTCGGGGCCCAAAAAATTTTTCCGTAAAAGTCTAGTGGGGCTACATACCCACCAAATTTCATGTGCCCCGTGGTTTGGTGTCCCAGGTATGGATTGACCAAAAATTCAGGGAAGTAGATGCGGGGAAAAAAAAAAAACTTTGACGGGGCGTCATAATAACCAGTACCTGATAATCCCTATATGAGCTTACGCTAGCGGGCGTCATAATAACCAGTACCTGATATAAGGTCCCTATATGAGCCGCATTAGCGGGCGTCATAATAACTAGTACTCCGATATAGGTCCCTATATGGCGGTCATAATAACCAGTACCTGATATAAGGTCCCTATATGAGCGCTTCACGGAATGGGGCGGTCATAATAACCAGTACCTGATATAAGGTCCTTATATGAGCTTACGCTAGCGGGCGGTCATAATAACCAGTACCTGATATGAGCTAGTCCCTATATGGGCGGCCATAATAACCAGTACCTGATATAAGGTCCCTATATGAGCGCTTCACTAGCTTTGCTAGCTTTGCTAGCGGCGGTCATAATTAATTGTGCTATTTCGCGAGGTATAGAGAGACATTTCAGTTTTGCACACAAAGTGCACTTAACAATTATGTTCTTCATATCCTTGTCTCTGACAAACTGAAAATAATGAGCGTAGGCTTATGTCCATCGAGTCTGCTGCAGCCAGCCACAGTCATCTTCTACCAGTAACAGGAGATAATGTTCTACTATTTGCACAGATTTTTTCTCCTCTGTTTTCTCGCAGTGTTGTTTGCGAATATGTATCAAAAACAAAGCACCACTTAATTTCGGATTACAATGCATTATAACGCGCGTTACTGAAGTTTGTACCGAGTAAAATATTCCCCAATTTTTTTTAATGCCTTACATTACCGAATTACAGCAAAAAAGCAATATATTACAGTAATTACATTACTTTTGTAACGCGTTTTGTAACGCTCCCAACACTGGTCCTATCCTATCCTTCCTCTAAATGCCATCATGGTGTGTGTGTATATGTGTGTGTATATGTGTGTGTGTTTGTGTGTGTGTGTGTGTTTGTGTGTGTGTGTGTGTGTGTGTGTGACTGAGCATTAATGCCAAGACTCAGGACCTGAGCAGTCTGACCATCGTTAACACCAACAGGCCAGTCTGACCTGGAGATGTGTAGTCTGCTCTGGCAGGCAGCTGAAACAGCGGGGCCTTCCAGCCTACAGGAGGGCTGGAGCCAAGGGGGGGGGCATTGAGTGACTCTGTGTGCTAGTTTGATCAACCCCCACTACCACCACCACCACACACACACACTCCCCTCAACCCCATCCCATTATCACTCATTCAGTGTGTGTGGTTATGTGATTGTGTGTGGTGCGTACGTGTGTGTGTGTGTGTGTATGTTTTTGTGTACTGAGACTGTAAGTGGTGTTCACATGAATGGACGGATGCACAGCTAACCATGCATGCCAAGCAGGGAGGGGAGAAAGCGGGCGTGGTAGTCGGCCACGTCTGGTAGCAGCCACAACGTCAGCATCACCAGCATCTCACACATCAGGGGGGAGAGAGAGAGAGAGAGAGAGTCTGAGATGTGGCTAAAGTAAGGAAATCAGTCCTCTGGTTCTATGTCACCACAATCTATCACTCCTCGCCCTCTTCTCTTCTCCATTCCTTTTTATCTCTCTATCTCTTAATCTCTCGCTGTCTCTCCCCCTCTCCTTCACTCTTTCTCTCTCCTTTCCTCAGTCCTCCCATTTCTTGTTGTGGGCGGTCTTTCTCCAGACTTTGCTGCTGCTGCTGCTTCACCCACCATGATTACTGTTTTCCTGAGGAACGCAACACAAACTCAGTCAGACAGTAATTGCCGACAAAGACCCTGCAAAAGTTAAAAAGTTGTGTGTGTGTGTGTGTGTGTGTGTGTGTGTCTGTGTGTGCAGAAGAAGCCGTTCTCATGCTCTGTTTAAGTGTGCACGTCGTTGCCTCCCCATCCACAGCCAAATCACTTTGAACATGCCGCAAAAGCGAAACACTGTTAGCAGTGTCGAGCATTTAGGGGCGGAGGCTTCAGCTTAAGCGAGGCAATTACTGAATGCTGATGATTTGACTCTGTATGAAAAGGGGGGCTTGCTCTAATCACTGTGAAGTATTCTGTGGTGTTATCAACGCTAAATCTCGAATGCCATAAACACATTAAAATTGCGACTCAGTGTAATTATCGCTTCGATTCATAAATAACCTCTTCTGAAAATGGATTCATTTTATTTTTTTTCCCTTCACCACCAACTGAATGAAGTTGGCAGAGTGAATCCATTTTGTAATACCTGGTGTAGAGAATGTAGCAATGCACCATCAGAGTGGGAATGCACAGTGTAGATCGAACTACAAGGCTTCCTGTAAAGATCTCTTCAAAAATGACTTGGGGGAAAAGCGGGTGTGTGAAAAATCAAACCACGCTCAGTAGATACAAGTCCTTGAAAGCTAAAACCTTAACACCTCACTGTTTTAGAGTCTAAGGAGCTGTTAGAAACAGTAACTTTTTCAGTGACCTAATTTGACTGTGAACACACTTCCAATGCTTTATTATCACTGCATTAACACTCATTCTTTCTGTACTTATATAACCTTCTAGAATGCTGTACCTCAGATTATGCCTTACATGCTAATTGTGGCTCAGAATGATTTATTGATATTAATAGACTTACTAATGAACCATTACTTCATGTAAAAAAAAACACTCAATTGCTGTCACCATAAATTACTACTAATCTTATTTTCCTCCAATTTTTCACGTGACGCTTGTGTGACAACACTGCTCTGATATGTGTATTCACTACTGGCTTTCTCTCAAAACTCATTAAAAATGAATGAGCAGAATATCGCCATGTCCTCTTTGATCTGTACAAAGAGCAGATGTTCCTGGTTTTATTTTTGTTGGATAAGAAGGGAAGAGAGAGAAAGAGAAAGAGAGAACTCTGCATTCACGTAGGACCAGGAGTTTATAAATAGACTTTCATTAATGCTGTCCATGACAATATTAATCATATCAAAACCTACAGTCAAGTGGAAGCGAAGTGGATTGCAGCTCCCTGCCTGCATCCCTGCCTGCATCCCTGCCTGCATCCCTGCCTGCCTCCCTGCCTGCATCCCTGCCTGCCTCCCTGCCTGCATCCCTGCCTGCATCCCTGCCTGCCTGATGCTCTACACACTCAGTGCATTTCCCCGCTCCTGTTAGAGCACCGCAGGTACTGTTGTCTCTTCGGGGACTCCTGCTCTGCGGCGAACAAATGGCGTCGGCTCCCCTCCACATCGTTCGAGCCCACAGCACACAATAGCTGCTATTGGAGAACGGCAAAATAGAAGCACGCGTAAATGGACCCAACTGGGCAGAAGTGATGCCTCTCTTCTCTAAGAGGGTGGCCACACATCCCACAAGCCCTGTGGCCAGAACATCCCGAGCTCTCTTGCCCGTGGTTGGAGGGGGGAGGAGAGAGAGGAAAAGAAAGGGGCTGGGGGGGGCTGAAGAGGACTGCTGCCCTATGTGTGTGTCTATTTGTGGACCTCATGCTTTATGTATCTGAGGCAGGTCCTGGAGCCTTTTCATCCCTGCAGGGTGTGAGAGGGGAGAGCTGGAACGCTGAGGATACGGATCTCTGCGCTTGGCTGGAGGAGTCCTGTCCTCGTTGCTCGCCTCCACACAGTGGCCAAGAGCTCCCCTCCATTGTTTTTATTATTGTTTTTCGTTTATTTCATTCTCTAGCATTGAGTTCCATTATCTTATGGCTGTCATATCCAGTCTGTACAGCCCACCTGGACAAATGCTGGTTGCCACAGTGATTAATGGTGGCTGTGGTTGAATGTGGTCAGTCACCTAAATGTGGCCAGTCACCTAAACGATTTCTCTATCAGTGTCGCATGCGTTCAACTGTATACCAGCAGCATGAATTTACAAGACCCAAACCTCCACAGAGTCTTACTAACAGTGCTGTGGCTAGAGCCAGTCAGCTGTGGCTTGGTGATGGGGTTCCAGCTCACCTGGTCTCCCTTCGCAGAGGAACAGTTAGCGGCCCCTCGCTGAGCCAGCTGGTCTAGTTTTACCCACTGTGTTATAAATAGAGAGAGAGAGAGAGAGAGATAGGAGAGAGAGAGAGAGAGAGAAGGAGGAGAGAGAGAGAAAGAGAGAGAGATAGAGAAGGAGATAGGAGAGAGAGAGAGAAAGAGAGAGAGAGAGAAAGAGAGAGAGAGAGAGAGAGAGAGAGAGTCCACCAGCTGCACACTGACGCAGAGGGAAGGAAGCAGATCAATAATCCAAATGCCAAGATGAGCCTTTGAGGAGCCACACGGAATCCCTTCCTCCAGTGTCCGCAAATCCACCCCCCCCCAAACCCCCAACCACCACCAGCACCACCCACCTCCACACAACAGCGCTACCCTGGCTGTTGGCCCTCTATCCAGCCACACGATGAGTGGTCGTATTCATCACTGTCTTAATGCCACCGTAGCCCCTTAGCTGCACTCAATAAGAGATGATTTCCTGGTCCCCTCTTGTGCTGGGTATCCTTGGTTTAGCTGCACTGACAATAAGAGATGATTTGCTGCTGGTCCAATAAAAGGGGCCTCTTGTGCTGGGTATCAGAAAGCAGGATGGAGGGGTGGGTGTGGGTGGGGTGGGATCTTGGTTTAGGGGTTGGTGGTGGTGTGCGACTAGGGCGAGTGTGTGTGTCCGCATGCATTATTCATGTGTCCTAATCAGACTTTTAGTGTTTGTGAGGGGAAGTGCTTAGGCTGGAGGTTTTTCCTTTCAAGTTGAAGAGGGAGCGAGAGAAACACTTAAGAGCTGTAAACGGTTCCTCAAAACTCCTCAGTGACTGAGTTCTGCGCAAAAGTTCTCAGAGTTGTTTAATAGACTCCTGGCGTATACTAGAGAGAGAGAGAAAGAGAGAGAGAAAGCAAACTGAGGTGGTTTAGGTTAGCTGGGTGTCATGTAAGGCTATATATTAGGACAATTAAGTTTATGATTGCAACGAGTACATGCATAAAGTAATGGTTCATTAAATTGTGTATTTATATCAGTAAATTATCCTGAACCACAGCCAACATATGTGGCATAGCCTGAACAATGACATTCTCTGTGTTTATTATTAAAATCATCAATATAAGGTCTCATTTATATAACAAAATAAACACAGGCTTATATGGCCATGTACTGGAACGCTTAGCTCCCTCAGCTCAGAATTAGTGATTTGTTTTATTGTACGATGGTGTTTGTTTTAAAAAAACAAAAACTAATTACTACTGAGGATTCCGTCTGCTTCAGCAAATAAGCACATTGCTTCATGGGAGCAAATATAATCAATTACAGACTAATTCCAACAAGCCATCTTATTTTTACAAACAAAATAATAAAAGTGGTGATTTTTTTATAAGTAGATTTGATTTGTTATTATTTGCAGGCCTTCAGGAAGTAGTAGGAGGTAATACACAGTTCTGAATAAGGGTAGTTGTTAGTGTGACTAAGCAGGAAAATCAATTTCACACCGCATCCCACCGCACACACCCAGCCCAGTGGTGGGGCACCTCATAACCAAAGGCTGAGATTGCAGCTGTTAAAAAGAGAGTTCTATAATCACAATACTGATTGTACATTACAATTGCATAAAATACCCCTGGGAGTGTGTGTGTGTGGGATGAGGGACTTGTCAAAGATAAACACACACACACACACACACAACCACACAACCATCCACTTTCTCTTGTTAATGTATGCCTCTACAGGAAGGCAGAATTGACTGCACTGCTCTTGTACAAACAGAAGTCAGCTTATGAATGAGTGGGTCCTTAACGGAGAGAGTTCGCCAGCATCGCTGCCCTTGGTAAGTGCAGCACACACACGCTCTTGTGATAATAACGCCCTGATGATTACGGAGAAATGAAACCATTTCCTTGCCTCCTCCTCAGTGCTTTTTACACCCTTCTCACTTACACACACATTTATTGAAACCACCCCTGGTGAATTAAAAGTAAACAAAGCCATTTTCACACAGCAGCCCACAGGTATGGTAACACTCCAGTGACAACGATGTTGGAAGATGGTTTTTTTTTGTAAACTGTTTTTTCTGTTTTTTTGTGGCTGTGTTTGTTTTTAAGCCTGCATTCAATCGAATAAAAACATAATACTTTATTGGAATGATCCGTTCTTTCTCTTATGTCTTATATGTTGTGTTATGTCTAATATGTCACTATGCCTGCATGGAGAAATTGCCCCTCAGGGATAAATAAAGTTTTTTGAATTGAATTGAATTGAATTGATGCAAAGAACTGTGCCCTAAAGTGACTTTTCGGGATGAGAGCTTTATTATCACACAATGTTGTATAGGCTTAACCTGCATGGGTTAATCCAGAAGAGTAATCCTTTGAAATGGAGACCTTTCTATTAATTCTTAATTGGTTCAGAATCCCTTCGTTCGGCACAATGTAATTCTCCATGACAACATCTCCTCCATTGTTTAAAGCCCCCCCCTGCTCCTCCGTCTCATGCAGCACCACCCTTCCCCTCTCTCTCCCTCAACATGCAGCACCACCCTTCCCCTCTCTCTCACTCCATCTCATGCAGCACCACCCTTCCCCTCTCTCTCCCTCAACATGCAGCACCACCCTTCCCCTCTCTCTCTCTCCATCTCATGCAGCACCACCCTTCCCCTCTCTCTCCCTCCGTCTCATGCAGCACCACCCTTCCCCTCTCCCCATCATGCAGCACCACCCTTCCCCTCTCTCTCCCCACCTCATGCAGCACCACCCTTCCCCTCTCTCTCCCTCCACATGCAGCACCACCCTTCCCCTCTCTCTCCCACCTCATGCAGCACCACCCTTCCCCTCTCTCTCCCTCCGTCTCATGCAGCACCACCCTTCCCCTCTCTCTCCCTCCGTCTCAGCGCCACCCTTCCCCTCTCTCTCCCACCTCATGTAGCTTTACCTCTTCCTCTCTTCTCCTCCACATGTAGCACCACCCTTTTCCCTCTCTTCTCCCACCATGTGGCACCACTTCCCCTCTCTCTCCTCCTGTCTCATGCAGCACCACCCTTTCCCTCTCTCCCCTCCACATGCAGGCACCACCCTTTCCCTCTCCCACCCATGCAGCACCATACCCTTCCCCTCTCTCTCCCGCCTCATGCAGCACCACCCTTCCCCTCTCTCTCCCTCCACATGCAGCACCACCCTTCCCCTCTCTCTCCCTCCACATGCAGCACCACCCTTCCCCTCTCTCTCCCTCCGTCTCAGCGCCACCCTTCCCCTCTCTCTCCCACCTCATGCAGCGCCACCCTTCCCCTCTCTCTCCCTCCACATGCAGCACCACCCTTCCCCTCTCTCTCCCACCTCATGCAGCACCACCCTTCCCCTCTCTCTCCCTCCGTCTCATGCAGCACCACCCTTCCCCTCTCTCTCCCTCCACATGCAGCACCACCCTTCCCCTCTCTCTCCCTCTGCCTCAGCGCCAGCATCAGCACCTTCCAGCTCACACCTCGTCCTCTTTCTACTTTGTGGCTGTAGGCCTGCTGCGCTCTTCCCGGGGCGTTGCCGTGGAGACGGCCGGGAGCGCTCCGGATGGTGCAGCGGTGGTGTGCGGGGTCTCTCTCCCGTGGAGTGCCACAGCGCTGGAGCCCTGCTTTGAACTTTACACCAACGCTGGGCCGCGCCACCACACCAGATCCGATGGTGTCATTTAATCAGGGCCTTTGAATGCCACCTCTGCCTCATTACTTCCCTTAGGCCATTACTTAGCGTGTTTGTGTGTGTGTGTGTGTGTGCGCATGTATAAGAGGGAGAGTGCTCTCATAAGCTTGTTGTGCCCAGTAGACTAAACATTCATGCATAGACACACACACAAACACACACACACACAGACATACAAACACACACACATGCACACACACACACACACACACACACATACATGCACACACTCTATGCTACACACACACACACAAACACACATAAACACACACACTCTGTTACACACACACACACACACCACAGGCGGCCCTACAGCAGCTGCCACTGTCAACCCCCGCGGCTCATAAATCCTTATTCTGATGTGAGCCATTGCGTCTCTCCTGGCTGTTTGTCATACAGGACTGGTAGACGTGTCCCCCACAGCTGCTGGAGAGCTGCATTGTCGTTACATGCACCGAACAGCGAGAGGGGAGATCGCAGCGCCGTGCCGGGCAGCCAGGAGGCTGATTTAGAATCGGGCTGGGAGAAAGGTGCTGATTTAGAATCGGGCTGGGAGAAAGGTGCTGATTTAGAATCGGGCTGGGAGAAAGGTGCTGATTTAGAAGTGACCTGGGATAAAGGGGCTTCAGACCGACTCTGAACCGGAATCTGAACTCTGAAGACAGACCGGGCTGAGAGAAAGGTGTTTCCAATTGACTTGGCAATGAAACGAGATAAAGATACTGTGGACTGATTTAGAATCTAGAAGGGTTAGAGGTGTTGCAGAGGGATTTAGAATCTAGAAGGGTTAGAGGTGTTGCAGAGGGATTTAGGATTGTGTCCAGATGAAGGGGCTACAGGTGGATGGATAAACAGTCGGGTGGAAATGACAAAGGATGGAGGCGCTGGAGTTTGGACCCCCAGTTTAACAGGTCAGCCAATAAGTGGGAAAGGAGTCGGACATTCTGACCTTGCTGACAGTCTGACGGCTGCTGTTTTATTCATTTCTGTGGACTGCTAAATCTGTGAGGGAAAAAGCGTGAGGGTTCTACCTGACGCCTCGGTTCGCAGAAAGACAATCAGGGCATTTTCTGCTGTCAGTGCACTTCATTGTGGAGCCGTGGGTGAAAATGAAGGCACGTTTGGGAAATGGGAGCTTAAGTGCGAATAAAGCTATGGCTCATATGCATAACTGTCTAGCTGTCATCAGGGCTTTTTTCCCCTATTTATTCAGCTGATCCAGAGACACTCAGAGCTGGTGACATGCTACTAGCGAGGCTGCAGTGACATGCTACTAGCCTATACTTATTTGCCTTGGATAGAGTGAGGACAGGTGTGTCAGAGACAGTGTCCCAGTTCTGTTTCAGGCTTAGTGGGCCGTAGTGGGGTGCGAACTGTGTATGTTCTTTACACCATTGGTCTGCGTGGCAAATCAATCAGCCCAACTTCAGCAATCAGAGTGAGGAGCTGAACACAAGCCCCGGCCGATAAGCTCACAGTGATCTTAGAGGGGAAAGAGGAACAGACAGCAACAAATAAAAGTCAGAGGAAGACAAAACAGACAGAATTAGAGATTGAGAGAGAGAGAGAGAAAGAGAGAGAGAGAGAAAGAGGGAGAGTGAGGGTGTCGGTGTCTCCTCGATGTGAATGACTTCCTCTGTCAGATCAGCATAAAGATGGAGGGTGAAGGGCTGGAGGGATAACAACACACAGACCGCCGCTGAAGCCATGGAGACCAAACCTAGTTACAGCGAGGCACAGGCACCGGGATACACATCAGAGCTTGTCATTTTTCAACATGGAGGAGGTTTGCTTGAAAGTTATGGCAAAGTCCTTTTAGGCAAGTCCCTTTTTGGGCACTCATAGGTAATCTTATTCAGCAGAAATGCACGTGTGCAAGGCTTCACGACACCAATCTTGCTCCAGCGAGTTCCCAACACATGATTGGCACAATGTCTTCACAATGCACCATATGTTTGGCTCAATGTCTTCACAAAACACCACATGATTGGCTCAGTGTATTCACATGTCAACGTTTTGCCGAGGAAGGGGTGGGATATGCGTAGACAACGGCCATATTGGCGTTACAAACTAACCCCATGCATTTCTATGGAGGATTTTTTGAGTGCTGTGTCTCCTCATTAGAAAGTCTCTGGTTATGGTGTCTCTCTGCATATCTGTTACTCTTTCTCTCTTCCTCCCTCTCTCTCTCTCTCTCTCTCTCTCTCAGACATAAGCAGCTGAGCCCTCTTTTTCTGCAGTGAAAAATGAGCCATAATGCCAACTCGCCCAAACAAATAATTAATGAATTGATTACTGTCTGCCTGACAGTCGCAATACAGATCATCTCTTCTGAAAATATCACTTCACAGCAGAGTGATGATCAGTGCCTTCAGCTCCAATTTGTGTTATGAAGCAGAGAGCTTCTTGCATATACTGCATGTGAGTGCAAATGTATGTGTGTGATTGAGTGTGTGTGTGTGTGTGTGTGTGTGTGTGTGTGTGAGAGAGACAGACCAGAGACCAACTGAAACATTAGAGTCCTTGGCTCGACGTGTGAATTCGATCCCGAGGGGTCATATCGCATCCTCTCTTCCCCTTGATTGCCACTCTGATTTCTTCCACTTCTAGCTGCCTACTAATCTCTAAACGCCTCCCAAATGGGCATGCCTTTCTCCACACCCCACGCCCCTCTGGCAACCCCTCTGCCATCCTTCAGTCCTGCTTCAACCCCCCGCACGCCAGGGACCTGTGTCCGTGAGCGCGCATCGCCATCAGTCAGGAACGACAGACGTGGGCAGAATTGATGCGGTCATCGGCGGGTCGCCACGGTGACCTCTCTGCAGACGAGAGGTGAGGGCTTAACTGTCGCTCGGAGCTCGCTGGGGACCTCGTAATGAATGCCCGCGTCCGCTTCCCTGCCGCCCGACCAGGCAGCCACCGGGAGGACTTTGACGCCATTGATGGGATTGCGCAGGGGCCATGGTGATGAGATCAAGCACTTGGGGAAGTCAAAGGCTTCTAAAACAATCCCAACGAGAAATTCCTCTCCAGGATTTATCTAAAAATGACACTCTCTGCCGCTCCTCTGACACTCTCTCTTGCACATCGCATGCTAACTAGAGAAAGGAAGAAACAGAAGAAATAGAAAAAGGAGAAGAAGAAATACTTTTTTCCCTCTAAGGGATTTATTTTTAAAGGAGGAGGTATTTTATTTTTAAATAACCTCCTACAGGTACACAGTGGGACGTTGTAAGTGTGTGGTACTGTATGTGTGTGGAATGTGGTGTGTGTGTGTGTGTGTGTGTGTATGTATATGTGTGTGTGTGTGTGTGGGGGGTTATGAAATATATGGAAGCACCCAGCATCAGACAGGGGGCTTTAATGAAAACCCTGTTCCTGGCAAGTTTGATCCTTCACAACAATCCTTCACAAGTGATTTACCAAACCAATTCACACTCTGCACAGAAAATAAGTAAATATTTATTGTACTGTAGGTCCACAGATGTTATGAGAACTGTTGAGAATCTTAAAAAAAAAGAACAGAAGAAGAAAGGCAGACAGATTGGGTTGTGTCCTGATTCTGAAATAGAATGTATGGCTGTGGAAAATCTGAACAGGGCTTTCTATTTTGGAGGGAAGACAAGAGGGGATGCATCAATGACAGGCCAAAGAGTGGGAGTGGAGAGAGCACAGAACATCATGCATACGCATACACACACACACACACACACATACAGCACACACACACACACACACACACACACACACACACACATACACACACACACCTGCAGCTATCACTTTACACACACACACACACACACACACACACACACATGCCATACACTGCCACCACCTGCACACACACACACACACACACACACACACACATACACACACACACACACACACACACACAGCGCACACACACACACACACGCACACACTCTCACACACACACACAAGCACAAACACACACACACAAACACACACCCCACACCCCACATTATCACATTGGAGAATAAATAAGGGTTTGCTGAACTCTCTCCCACCTCAGTGTGGGCCTAACAAATCCCTCCATTGAAGTGGATTAATTCTGAAGTCCGCTCCTCTCTCACTCACTGGATCCAACAGAATCCTCTTTACACACACACACACACACACACACACAAACACCCACCCACACCCAAGTTCCCTTCCGGTAAGTTTGCTCATAAATGTGTATATACTGTACTGTAGATTCCGACAAAGTGGGTTTGGAGGGGGGAAAAGCCACCGCAGTCTATGGACTGAAAAGGAGATTAATCTGAAAGGTTGCAAGGTGTTTTATAATTTGCTGGCTGAACGAAACCCAGAGAGAGGGAGGGTTTTAAAGTGGGAAGCCTCCCCAGAAGCCTCTCAGAGCGGAGCATGAAATTGGCTCGCAGTGCCCAGGGCCCTCCCCGTGACCATCAAAATGAAACACTGACGTGCAAATGTGTATTACACGGCCATATTGATCGCATCATGCAGGTCTATTCAAACTCGCCTATCCCTCCCTCCTCTCCGCTCCGAGTGCGGGCTGCCTCCAAAGCACGCACGCCGATCGTTTTAGGAGAATTTGTTTCTTTGCAAACATCGAAAGGAGAAAAAAAGAAAGAAAAAAGAAAATGAGAGAGACTGTCCGCCCGTCAGTGGCTCGATTTGTCTTGAGGAAAACCTAATGGGCTCAATTCTCTGATGGGCCTACTTCATCTAATGCGGCCGAAGCCATTTGCCTAACCACGGCTGAATTTAAGACGAGAACACGGCCGGTTGAAAGCTTTAGAAATTGCCCTGGAAGCAATGGCTTTAGAAAGGGAGGGGGGAACAGTTGAGCAGGAAGAGGCAATCTATAAAAGACAGCTGGCTCATCAAACATTAAAACGGCACAGACCAAAATGTTTTTTGTTTTTTTTGTCGGAGACCACTGTAGACAGTATGGGACTCGTGTGGAGGGGAGTGGCAGGTGTTTCTGTGTACTGGGAAACTGGGATTTCACTAGTGATAGATTGGGTCAGATGACACAACAACAACAACAAAAACAACAGCAAACTCGTCCCTTTAACAGAACAGACTACACGTTTCAATAGGACAAAAGTATTGATTGAGGAGTATGGTGTGATTGTTTCAGCTTGCTTGTGTGGGCTTGTTTGTTTGTTTGTGTGTGTGAGGTGTGTGCACAGCATTACACAGCACACAATACATGCTCTATAATTGTGTGCTTGCTCAGTTGCACCTGAGTGAATTCATGGCAGGTGTTCAACTCCAGACAACCAGCCCTATCTATGTTTTGTCTCTGTTCATCTCTCTCTCTCTTAACTCTCTCTCTCTCTGCTCTTCCCCCTCTCCCTTTCTCTCTCTCTCTGCTCTCTCTCTCTCTCTCTCTCTCTGCTCTCTCCCTCTCTCCTCTCTCTGCTCTCTCCCTCTCTCTCTCTCTCTGCTCTCTCCCTCTCTCCTCTCTCTGCTCTCTCCCTCTCTCTCTCTCTGCTCTCTCCCTCTCTCTCTCTCTCTGCTCTCTCCCTCTCTCTCTCTCTCTGCTCTCTCCCTCTCTCTCTCTCTGCTCTCTCCCTCTCTCCTCTCTCTGCTCTCTCCCTCTCTCTCTCTCTGCTCTCCTCTCTCTCTCTCTCTGCTCTCTCCCTCTCTCCTCTCTCTTTGCCTTTTCCACCTTCTTCTCCTTCTCTCCCCTTTCTCTCTTTTTCTTCATCTGTCTCTCCTTCTCTATCTATTTTGGTCTAAATGAGGTAGGAGTATGGAGGCGCAGTGGAAAGGGGGGGTAGGTATGGCCCCAAATGCAGCGAGAGCAATTTACAATCCCCTCTCTTAAACAGGAAGCCGTGGTGGATGGTGTGATGAGCTTCATTTCTGGGCTCCGGCTGCTGCTGTCACCCTGGCTGCTGGAACAATAACAGCATCAGCACCAGCACCAGCGCATGGATGTGTCTGCCTCTGCCTGTCCTCCCAAAGACAGCGAGCCGCCCCCTCTCTAGGCACCCCGCTGCTTTCTCTCTCTCTCTCTCTCTCTCTCTCTCTCTCTCTCTCTCTCACACACACACATACACACACACACACACACGCGCCGCCTTGCGCGGGGCACACACACACACGCATACGCCTTGCGCCGCGCCTTGCCTTGCCTTGCGCACACACACACAGACACACAAAAAACACACACACAGACACACAAAAAACACACAAATACACTCTCACACTGCACAAAGACCCAGATACAGATTCTCAAACTACACAATCATGTCACACATAGGTAGATACACTTTCACTAATATACACACATGTGCACTCGCACTCGCCTGCGCCCGCACACACACACATACACACACACACAAACACACACACACACACACACTACACACCTAAATTAGACACATTGGTGCACACTTGCACTAACAGACACATAGGTGAGTATACACATACTACACACACAAGAGCACACTTGGTACCCACTATACTGAGAAGCATGCATACAGTCAAACACACACACACACAAACATACGCACACACACACACACAAACACAGCAGCTTCTCAAATCTATACGGATTCTTCACGAGTTCCAATGCCGATAGCACTCCCACACACTTCCGGTCTCTTGTGTTCCATATCAGCACTGAAGCCTACATCAATACCATGGGCCACCGAGGGAGTCAAAGCATCCTTCTTTTCTTCTAGATGGAAGTGAAAAACTTTCCCTCTGCCTCTGAGTTTCACCACAGGATTTTGGGCATTCTCTGTCAGAGCTACCACAGACAAAGAAAGAGCCTATAAGAGCTTTAGTCAATATTCATATGTTCAGTAGCATATTTCAGTGTGTATCAATTGTAGTCAAAATAATCATCAAAGAACTCAAACTTCAAAGTACCATACCAGAACACAGCCTCTCTTTTCCTTCAGTTAACTATACAATAATCTCTCTCTCTTTCTCTCTCTCTCTCTCTCTTTCTCTCTCTCCTTCTCAGCACCCATTGTGCCCTCCTACACCCTAATCACACCCGGAACACAGGAGATGAAGGAGGAGTGGACGTGGAGAACGTGGACCTGGACTGTGCAAACATATCAGTTTCATACAGCTCAGAACCGGGTCCGCTGGATCGATGGCCCCTGGTCCCCTGGGGAAGCCCTCTGGCTCCAGACAGAAATAAAAGTGTAAACAGCAGGAGGGCTGGCGGGGGCTGGTGGGCTGGTGGGCTGGGGTGCACAGGGAGGGCTGGCGGGGGCGAGGGGGCTGAGGTGGGCTGGGGTGCACAGGGAGGGCTGGCCCGGGGGCTGGTGGGCTGGGGTGCACAGGGGCTGCTGTGACAGATCCATTTGCCCTCCTCCTGCCACCGCTGGGACCATAAGAGGCTTTTTTCCCCTCCTCTGTTTCGGGGGGGTTTCCAGAAAATTAGATTCCCTCAGACTGTTAGAGAGATGGCTCCATGCTCTCCTTCTCCCCTCTCTCTCACACACACACTCGTGGAGGCTATTAAAGCATGCGATCAAAATATGACTTTGCGGAATGTATTAGCTGTCCAGCCTCTATGCATGGGTCATTTTGAGACAATTTTTCTCCATTCCAGGGGAAATAAAGAGACTTGAAGGTGTTACTTTAAAAAAGAGCTCAGTCCAATTAAGCTGCAAACACTTCACATTGTTTAGGGGCTGGCTAATGGCCATGTACAATTGATTTACCCCTTTCCCAGGCTTCTGACACTTCCAACAATCACAGCCTCCTTTGCCCCCCTCTCTCTCCATCTTTAATTTTCTCTCTTTCACTCCCTGTTGTGCCCACTGATATGCTGACTTTCTCTCCCACTCCTTTCTCTTCCTCTCTCACTCTCTTTCTTTCTCACTCTCTCTCCATTTCTCCCTCACTCTGACACATACAGCCCCCCCCCTCTGTCTCTGGTCCGCCGGCACGCTCTCTGGCTTTCAGTCTTAACAATCTGCACAGAGATGGAATTTGAGAGCGGAGAGTCGCTCCATTGACAGCATGGAGCCACCCTTTTGCTTGTCAGTATTGTCAGGGGTAATGACCTATTACCGATCGTCTGTCGCCAGCCATTCTCCCATTCATCAACAGACATTTTATCACTCTCTTGTTTCCCCACTGCCTCACCTAAAGATGGATTCTTTATGAATATGAACGCTGATGTACTAAAAGAGATGATGATGCATTGAATGCTGCCATTTGCCATTCTTTTTCATCAGGGCCTGGACACTGGGTCAGAGGGGAGTGGGACGCCCTGCTGGATTCATCCTCTCTCTAGTCCTCTCTAGCCTCTCTCTAGTCCTCTCTCTAGTCCTCTCTCTATAGTCTCTCTCTAATCTAGTCCTCTCTCTAGTCTCTCTTGTCTCTCTCTAGCCTCTCTAGTCTCTCTCTAGTCTCTCTCTAGTCTAGTCTCTCTCTAGTCTCTCTCTAGCCTCTCTAGTCTCTCTAGTCTAGTCTCTCTCTAGTCCTCTCTCTAGTCTAGTCTCTCTAGTCTCTCTAGTCTCTCTCCCTCTCTCTAGTCTAGTCCTCTCTAGTCTCTCTCTAGCCTCTCTCTAGTCTCTCTAGTCTCTCTCTAGCCTCTCTAGTCTAGTCCTCTCTCTAGTCTAGTCTCTCTCTAGTCTCTCTAGTCTAGTCCTATCTCTAGTCTAGTCTCTCTCTAGTCTCTCTCTAGCCTCTCTAGTCTCTCTCTAGTCTCTCTAGTCTCTCTCTAGTCTAGTCCTCTCTCTAGTCTCTCTCTAGTCTAGTCTCTCTCTAGTCTCTCTAGTCTAGTCCTCTCTCCAGTCTAGTCTCTCTCTAGTCTCTCTAGTCTAGTCCTCTCTCTAGTCTCTCTAGTCTAGTCCTCTCTAGTCTCTCTCTAGTCTAGTCTCTCTCTAGCCTCTCTAGTCTCTCTAGTCTAGTCTCTCTAGTCTAGTCCTCTCTCTAGTCTCTCTAGTCTGGTCCCTCTCTAGTCTCTCTCTAGTCTAGTCCTCTCTCTAGTCTCTCTCTAGTCTCTCTCTAGTCTAGTCTCTCTAGTCTAGTCCTCTCTCTAGTCTCTCTAGTCTGGTCTCTCTCTGGTCTAGTCTCTCTAGTCTAGTCCTCTCTCTAGTCTAGTCTCTCTCTCTCTCTAGTCCTCTCTCCTAGTCTCTCTAGTCTCTCTAGTCACTCTCTAGTCTAGTCTCTCTCTAGTCTCTCTCTAGTCTCTCTAGTCTAGTCCTCTCTCTAGTCTAGTCTCTCTAGTCTAGTCCTCTCTCTAGTCTCTCTAGTCTCTCTAGTCTAGTCCTCTCTCTTGTCTCTCTCTAGTCTCTCTAGTCTAGTCCTCTCTCTAGTCTCTCACTGAGTCTGTCTATCTTTCTTTCATTCTTTCATCATTCTTTTCCTCAATCCACATATCTTTCCTTCTATCTCTTCTCTTTTCTGGATCAGAATGGATCACAATCCCCTTAATTCCCTCTCTCTCCTCTTCTCTCTCTCTCTATCCCTCTCTCTGCCTCTCTCTACTCGTCTATTATGGCAGGGCGTTGAGGAGATAAGCATCACTGAGCTTCACTCAGTCCAGTGACAGGGCCACTTCCCTCCCATAGTCAGCAGATTACATTTTAGAAGTTGACAGCTTGTTATCACTCTGGATGGCATGAGGGCCCAGTCTTTTGTTCTCTCCTCCCTCTCTCTCTCTCTCTCTCTCTCTCGGCTTCTCTCTTCACCTGGTCTCTATGGTGACAGAAGATAAAGCCCTCTTACCCAGGGGAGGCCACCTTCCAGAGAGGGGCCATCTTGTGTGGGGATTAGGAAGCTGACAGAATCAGCAAACCTCCAGCCGGTCATGGGTGTGTGTTGGGCTCAGTATAGGATGTGCATGTGAGTGTGTGTTGTGTAAAAGTATATGAGCCTTGTAAACCCGTGGCCTTGTCAATTACTCTTCATTTGGATTTTGTGCTGTTGCTTATGCCTTTGGATCCAAATAAAAGCAATTTCAATGTGAGTCTGTGGGTAAGAATGTGTGTGTGTGTGTGTGTGTGTGTGTGTGTGTGTGTGTGTGTGTGTGTATGTGACTGACTGATCATCTGAGGTTTCCTAATAGGCCTTTTGTGGGACAGCCCGAGACGCACTTGAGTGCAGTGTGGTCAGAAAACTCAGAATTAATGGCGCTCTCTGTCCCTCTTTCGTCCATTCGGTGACGTAATTGTCTTACTCTGTGGCACACCAGGGAAATAAGCGGCTATAATAACGGCAGATGTTCCCCCACTATCCCCTCCACGCACGGCACAGCAGCTTTTGGAAATTGTCTTTTTCTTTTCAACATTGCCAGCGTTGCCTCAGGTGTCCTCCAGTGACATAAACATGACTGACTGCTCCTTTAGGGACAAGATCCTTTCAGTGCTGCACAGCGCTGTATGACGCTCTTTCAAATATGTCTCTAACAATAAAGCATTGAATATTGTTGCTAGGGCTGTGTTATGAGAAAACACAACTAAATATGGTCCTTTGCTGCTCTTCATATCTTTTAATCACTCCACTCTCTCTTTTGTGGTTCGCTCTTTTCCTGCAAAACTGCTTCCCTCGGTGGTGAGGGAGGTGGTTATATAAGTGCTCTCCTCTTCCTCCCTCTCTTCTTGCTCTCCTCCCCTCTCCTCCTTGCATCCTTCATTCCCTCCCCCCGTCCCATTCTTCACCCCCGCATGCCGTCTTTCAGAATCTTTTTTGCAGTCTGTCTCCTGTCTGTTGGGAGGCGGAGGTGGGTGATGCGGAGAGGGGGTGGGGCAAGGGTGGTGTCACACCACACCCCTGTTAAACTGTGAGATGCTCTGTGTGGAGCCGGAGTCGCAGCATTGACAAGCGCTCTAACCGTGATCTCTCTCTCTCTTTGTGAGCTCACTCTTTTTTCTCTCTGTCCCTCTCTCTCTCCCTCTCTCTCTCTCTCTCTCTCTCTCTTTGTGAGCTCACTCTTTTTTCTCTCTGTCCTCTCTCTCTCTCTCTCTCTCTCTCTTTGTGAGCTCGCTCTTTTTCCCTCTATCCCTCTTTCTCTCTCTCTGAAGCACATGCCACAGACAAACTCTGAGGGAGGAGAGGAATGGGGGATGAAAGGCAGAGATGAGGGAGGTGGGGTTTGGGGGGGGGGGGTAGGTATGATGGGGGTGGGATTTGGGGGGGGGGGGGGGGGGGTATGATGGGGGTGGGGTTGGGAGTGGGGGT